>NW_007005997.1:0-882 GCF_000164805.1 Carlito syrichta
GACTTAACTAGCTGACTTAACTAGCTAGTTAGCTGACATATCTAGTTGACTTAACTAGCTAGCTTCCTAGCTAGCCAGCTGACTTAAACTAGCTGAAATATCTTAGTGAGCCAACTCGCTACCCATCTGATGTAACTAGCTTTTTAACCAGCTAGCCAGCTGGCTATACAACTGACTTAACGAGCTGACAACTATCCAGACAGCTTGTTAGCCAGCTGACTAAGCTAGCTGACTTAACAGGTCTCCAGCTGGCTAGCCAGCTGACTTAATTGCCTAGCTACCTAGCTAGCAAGCAGCCTAGCCAGCTGATTTAACTTGCTGACTTAACGAAGAAGCCAGCTGGATAGCCAGCAGTCTTAACTAGCTAGCTACCTGGCTAGACAGCTGGATAACCAGCTGACTTAACTAGCTGACATAACTAGATAGTTGGCTAATGAGTTAGCTAACTGCATTAACTAGTTGGTAAACAGTTATAAACAGTTAATTAACTGACTTATCTGTTGGATAACAAGTTAGCTAGGTGACTTAATTTGTTTCCTGACAAATCGGATGACTAATTAGTTGGCTTAACACGTTGGCTGACTACTCAGTCGAATTGTTTCCTGGCTTAACAAGTTGGATGAATAGTCGGCTGAATAGTTGGTTTGTTAACTAGTTGACTGACGAATTGTCCCACTATCTGGTGTGGTCACCTAGTTGACTGTCTGGTGTCCTGACCGACTAGTTAGCTGAGCTAATTTGTCAGCTGACAAGTTGGCCAACAGATCAGCTGATAGGCTAGCTGACTTAACTAGTTGGCCAGATAGTCCAAAGACTTGTTAGCTGACTTACTAGTCGGCCAGCAAGTGAGCCAACAAGTGAGCTGACTTAAATAATCTGCTG
>NW_007005998.1:0-832 GCF_000164805.1 Carlito syrichta
CTTTTCAGCTTCTTTAGGTGGCTTGTTAAGTTGTCAATTTCTGTTCCTTCCATTTTCCTCATGTGTGTTTGTAGGGATATAAATTCTCCTCTTATTACAGCTTTTAAGGCATCCCAGAGATTTTGGTAAGATGTTTCTTTATTTTCATTTGTTTCCAGGTATCTTTTGATCTCTATTTTGATGTCATCATTGACCCAGGAGTTATTTAGCATCATGCTGTTTAGTGTCCGTGTCTTTGTGGGACTTTGTTGGTGTCAATGTTTATTTTTATTCCACTGTGGTCCTAGAAGGTGATGGTAGAATTTCAGTCCTTTTAAATTTGCTTATACTTGATTTGTGCCCAATTATGTGGTCGATCTTAGAATATGTTCCATGTGGTGATGAGTAGAATGTGTATTCTGTGGTCTTTGGATGGAGTGTTCTATAGGTATCAATTAAGTCCATTTGGTCCAGAGTCTCATTGAGGTTCCGGATCTCCTTGATTTTTTGTCCTGATGATCTGTCTAAGGTTGTGAGTGGTGTATTAAAGTCCCCAGTTATTATGGTGTTAGAGTCAATGTCTTTCTTTAGTTTTCCTAGGAGTTGCTTTATGAATGTTGGTGCGCCTATGTTGGGTGCATATATGTTAGATAGATATTTCTTGTTGATGGAGTGAACCTTTTATCATTATGTAGTGGCCCTCTGTATCTTTTTTAATTTTTGATAGCTGAAATGGTATTTTGTCTGAAATTAGATCGCGACTCTTCCTTTCTTTTGTGTTCCATTCGCCTGAAAATTTGTTTCCCATCCTCTTACTTTGAGTCTGTGTATGTCCTTTCTAGTGAGATGGGTC
>NW_007005999.1:0-732 GCF_000164805.1 Carlito syrichta
CAGCCCTGCCACCATATTTAGCAACTCTTCCTTGTCCCTGGTCTCCCCAATCAAATAATTTTAAAAACAATCCCCTTTATCAACGTTTGCAAAGATCCTTTCCTCTCTCTCCAACTTCATCCATGATTTTTTCATCTCCTTTTGTCTTCAATTTCTTTGTGATTACAGATATGGTTCTACAGATTACAGGACTCCAAACACTCTATTGAAACAAGACTAATTGCTCTATTGCATAGTTCACTTCTAATGTTTATGCTGTGGAGAAATCAAATGCACTCATGACTTTTCACACTTTGCTTTTTATCCTGCATTGGGTCAGATGCAGTGACTCTTCTCTATTATAAAGTGTTCGGTTATCAGGTAAATAAATACATTTGTTTTGATTAAAAATCAAGTCAAGCCAGTAAATAACATAAAAATTAGCAGCAATAATTTGACCACAGCCCTGTCTTAGTGCCTCCTGAAGCCAGGATATTTCACAGCAGGATTGAAAATAGGGCTCCTTTAATCCTTGCTTCCTGCATTTCATCCAGTGAGTCAGAGAGTTTTCCAAAACTTATAGAAGACTCATAACTTGACCCCAAGTACTTTTCCTTTTGAAAAGGAAGTTTGGGGATTCAGACAAAAATTAACTTTCCTGTTTAAGAGAGTCTGAAGAAGCCGAACTTGGTGGCTCAGCCTGTAATCCCACGCCTTTGGGAGACTGAGTGAGTGGATTATCTGAGCCCGCAG
>NW_007006000.1:0-834 GCF_000164805.1 Carlito syrichta
CTAGATGGTAACTTTTAAAAGATATGTATGTGAAAGAATTTTCTTTGTCTTGCCCCTTCATGAATGGTATAAAAGCTCTGTGTTAACTAACATTAGATTGTCATCTGTTCAAGAGGCAGGTGTCTGTGTATATGATCTTCATCTGTCACCTATCCATCTCTCCTTCAGGATATCTCATGACCCTTGAGGGGCGGGTCCCCGCAATATTGTAGTCAAATAAATTCTATTTTATCAAACTATTTAGATATCTCTAAAGTGTTTATTGTTTACCAAATTTCAGTACTCTTATTCATTCAAAATTATCGCCTCTCCATATTTTGCTTTCATACACTAGTGTTTGCATTTTTGTATCTATGGAGCTTGGGAAGAGAAACTTGAGGATGTGGGGGTTGGAAATGTTTCTAGTAGGCTTTTATTCATTTGTTCCAAGCCTGAGGCATGAAGACGCTCAGGCAGAGTATGGTTGAAGAAAAAGCAGAGACTTGGGAGCTGGAAACCTGCAGTTAAGTCCCATTTATGGAGTCTACTTGTAGGACTTCTGACATTTCATTCACTGTCTTTGCACCCTGTTTCTTCATCTTTCAAATGTGAATATTATGTTTTATGTTTTACACTGAATTATAAGGGTGTCAAATGTGATTAGCTAAAAATGATTTGTAACCCATAAATCAGTATATGAATATCCCCTATGAATGCATGTAAAAAATATTTTAAGCTGTCCCCCCTTATTTTCCACCCTATTTTCTATCCCTTCACTGTCCTATCATTTCAGACTCTGTCACAATCTAGAAATTAAACTGCAGAGTATATTTTAGGCTTTTTGTTCCTTTTTGA
>NW_007006001.1:0-1027 GCF_000164805.1 Carlito syrichta
CCAGCCTGGTATTGGCATAGGAACAGGCATATAGACCAATGGAATAGAATTGAGATTCCAGAAGAAAATCCTCAATTTCTTAACCAACTCATCTTCCACAAAGCCCCCACCACCTACCACTGGGGAGAGCAGAACCTATTCAGTAAATGGTGCTGGGAAAACTGGCTGACCACATGCAGAAGATTTGAAACAGGACCCCTATCTATCCCCATGCACGAAGGTTAACTCCAAATGGATCAGAGACCTAAATGCAAAACCTCAAACAATAAAAACCTTAGAAAATGAAGGACATACCTTCATGGAAATTGGAACTGGCATCCAATTCCTGACCAAAACCCTAAACCCACAGGTCATAAGAGAGAAGATAGACAAGTGGCAACTTATTAAACCAACAAGCTTCTGCAAAGTCAAAGAAACTATCAAGAGAGCAGGGAGACAGTCTACAGACTGGGAAAAAGTATTTGCCAACAACAGGTCTGACAAAGGCTTAGCATCTTGGATCTACAAGGAGCTCAAATGTACTGAAACAAATAAAAAAAACCAAACAACCCCATTATAAAATGGGCAAAAGATATGAACAGACACTTCACAAAGGAAGACATCCGAACAGCCAACAGACACATGAAGAAATGTTCAACCTCACTAATCATCGGGGAGATGCAAATCAAAACTACGCTGAGATACCACCTAACTCCAGTCAGAATGGCAATTATCAACAACTCAAAAAATAACAGCTGCTGGAGAGGGTGTGGTGAAAAGGGAACACTTCAACACTGTTGGTGGGAGTGTAAACTAGTGCAACCTCTGTGGAAAGCAGTGTGGCGATTCCTAAAAGCTCTAAATATCAACCTCCCATATGACCCTGCAATTCCCCTACTGGGAATATATCCTGAAAAACTCAAATTACTCTATCAAAAAGATACCTGCACATGGATGTGTATCGCAGCATTGTTCACAATAGCAAGAACCTGAAAGCAACCATGCTGCCCATCAAAAGAGGACTGGATTTTAAAATGTGGTACATATG
>NW_007006002.1:0-437 GCF_000164805.1 Carlito syrichta
CCCGTTCCCGGCCACCATAGCCTCAACCTGCTGGGCTCCTGCGATCCTTCCACCTCAGCCTTCCAAGTAGCCGTAACTATATGCGCGCGCTACCATGCCTGGCTAATTTTTTGATTTATTGTAGAGATGAGGTCTCGCTGCCCAGGCGGGTCTCGAACCCGCGGGCTCAGGCAATCCACTCACCTCAGCCTCCCAAAGGCGCAGGATTACAGGCTGAGCCACCGAGCCTGGCCATTGCCCATTTTTAAATGAGATCATTTGTTGTTTTACTGTTTAGTTGTTTGTGTTGCTTGTATATTCTGGACAATAAATTAAAAAAAATCAGCCAGGCGTGGTAGTGCATGCCTGTAATTCCGGCTACTTGGAAGGCTGAGGCGGAAGGATTGCCGGAGCCCAGCAGGTTGAGGATGCGGTGACTGGGAGCGGCCATTGCACTC
>NW_007006003.1:0-761 GCF_000164805.1 Carlito syrichta
GCTATTCATGATTATTTATGGCTTCATATGACTTATTATTTTTTTTTTTTTTGAGTTGGATTCTCACTCTCTCGCCCAGACTGTAGAGCAGTGGCCGCTCCCGGGCACCGCAGCCTCGACCTGCTGGGCTCCGGCGATCCTTCTGCTTCAGCCTTCCAAGTATCTGGAATTACAGGCATGCTCTACCATGCCTGGTTGATTTTTTGATTTATTGTAGGGATGAGGTCTTGCTGTCCAGGTGGGTCTCGAACCCACCAGCTCAGGCAAACCACTCATCTCACCCACCCAAATGTGAGGGATTACAGGCTGAGCCACCGAACCCGGTGATATGAATCCTTTATTGTAATCTCAAGGTCTGAAAAGAATGATATTAACTTAACCGTTATTTCATTGAACCTGTAGATTGACCAAAAGGCTCATTTTTACGTTAAAAGAGGTAAGTAAACTCAGGTAAACAAGCATGTCAAATTGTCAATGATGACATCAGTCTCAAAACTTTGACATCATAATCGGAGTGGCCTTGAATACTGAGCAATCCTTTGGCTTCAAGCACTTGTGTACAGTTCTTTGCCAAATGCGGTAAACATGGTGGATTTCATTCCCAAGAAGTGAAGAGAACCATGTGTTGACACCTATCCAAAAATTTCTCCAGGGTTAAGTGACCATTCAAGAATCCTCTAAAAGAGGTAGTTTTTTTTTTTTCTTTTTAATGTAGTCTTTATTGAGAGGACTGAGAAACTGCCAAACTGGGTGGGGACATG
>NW_007006004.1:0-713 GCF_000164805.1 Carlito syrichta
GTGGCTTGGATACCTCTCTTCACTCCTGAGATCAATGGTCTCTCCCTGTTCTCAGGGGTTTTTGTGTCCACAGCTGTTTTCATTTTATCTTGTGACTGGGGTTTCACCAACATCATGTAGTTTTCACATTTTCCTAAATTGAATTGTTTTATTTCCTACTTCAGCATGGCTGCAACATCACAGGCATATTTTGCATTCTCTTTAAAGGGCAGAATTTTAAAATTTTGAAAGACAGCTTTCCTTGGTGAGTTCTGGAACTCATTTTCAGGCACTCATGCTTTCTGGATATCTGGGCATGCTCTTCATCATTCAAATACACAATTTTCCATGAAACTTGAGGATAAATGGCCTTAATAAATCCCATTATTCTGAAGAAAAATAAAATAACAGGTTGGTGACACAGGAGCGGTGATAAATACCATTTTTAATTTTTCAGTGTCACTGTTATCTCTTTCCTCCTGCCTGGCTGCTGATAGATGGTCTCCCTGCAAGCCCAACCTGGAATGCTGTGCGTTGCAGGGGAGGCCAGACCTCCCAGGAGGCTATCTCCTGAGTTCAGGAAGTATGGAGTCAACTGTTGCCATCAATCACTGTCAGGAAGCAAAACATCCCAATCCCGTGGAACCCCTAAAAATCCAGCCTCAAACCAGTCTACAGTTCCCTCTTTCTCTTCAGTGGAATGATCTGAAATCCCTGAATTATTGCATCACTTT
>NW_007006005.1:0-3771 GCF_000164805.1 Carlito syrichta
TCTATGGCTACTGGATAGCTAGATAGCTAGCTAGTTAGCTAGATGGTTAAGACAGCTAGTTAGCCCAGCCTTCTAGCTAGGTAGCTACCTAGTTAATAAGCTAGTTGTCAGCTTGCTCTCTAGTTATGTCAGTAATTTAAGTCAGCTGGCTAGCCAGTTGCCTAGCTTGGAAGCCAGCTAGTTAAGTCAGCTGGCTAGCTATTCAGCTAGCTAGTTAAGTAGCCTAGTTAAGTCAGCTCTCTAAGCATCTGGTTAGCTAAGGAGATGAGTAGTTATGTCAGCTGGCAAACCAGCAGGCTACATAATTACCTAGATAGATAAGACAGCTGGATATCGAGCCAGCTAGCTAGGTAGCTAGGGAGTGAGGTCAGTCTGCTAGCCAGCTGGCTAGCTATTTAAGTCAACTAGTTAAGTCAGCTGCCTAGACACCTAGTAGCTAGGTCGCTAGATAGTTAAGTCAGATGTCTAGCCCGCTGTCTACATAGTTGTGTCACCTAGTTACGTAAGCTGCCTAGACAGCTAGCTAGCAAGATAGCTTGCTATTTAAATCAACTAGCTAGACACCTGGCTAGCTAGTTAAGTCAGCTAGTTAAGTCAGCTGGCTAGCCAGCTGGCTAACTTCATAATAAGCTGTTAATTCAGCTGACTGGCAAGCAGGCCAGCTATTTAAGTCAGCTAGTTTAGTCAGCTGGCTAGCCAGCTGGCTAGCTATATAGCAAGCCAGTTAAGACATTTGTCTAGCCAGCTAGTTAGCTAATTAAGTCAGCTCGTTAAGTCATCTGACTAGCCAGCTAGCTAGCTAGGTAGAGAGCTAGTTAATCCAGATGGCTAGCCAGCTTTATAGCTTGTTAATTCAGCTAGTTAAGGTAGCTCACTAGCCAACTAGCTAGGTAGGTAGCTAGCTAGTTAAGTCAGCTAGATAGCTAACTGGCTAGCTAGTGATGTCAAGGAGTTAAGTCAACTGGCTAACCAACTGACTAGCTGGTTAAGTCAGCTAGTATAGTAAGCTGTCTAGCCAACTGGCTAAGTAGGTAGCTAGCTAGATAAATCAGCTTGCTAACCAGCAGGATAGTTGTTCAAGTCAGCTAGTTAAGTCAGCTAATTAGACTGCTAGCTATGTAGATAGCTAGCAAGTTAAGTGAGGTGGCTAGCCAGCTTTTTAGCTTAAATCAGCTAGGTAAGTCAGCTGGCTAACCAGCTGGCTAGGTAGGTAGACAGCTAGTTAAGTCAGCTGGCTAGGCAGATGACTAGCTGGTTAAGTCAGCTAGTTAAGACATCTGGCAACCAGTTGGCTAGCAAGTTAAGTCAGCTTGTTAAGTCAGCTGGCAACAGGCAGGCTAGCTAGTTAAGTCAGCACATTGTCAGTTGGCAATCCAGTTGGTTAGCTAGTTAAAAAGCTAGTAAATGTCAGATGGCTAGCCAACTGGCTAGCTAGTTGTTTTAGCTAGTTAAGTCGGCTGTTCGTCTAGGAAGCTAGCTATATAAGTCAGCTACATATGGCAGCTAGGTAGCTAGTTAAGTCAGTTTATTCAGATGACTACATAGATAGGCACGTAGCTACCTAGTGAAGTCAGCTGGCTAGCCAGCTGGCTAGCTAGTTAAGTAAGCTAGTTAAGTCAACTGGCCAGCTAGTTAAGTCAGTTAGTTAAACCAGTTGGCAAACCAGCTGCCTAGCAGTGTAGCTAGCTAGTTAAATCAGCTGGCTAGCTGGCTGGCTAGCAAGTTAAGTCACGTAGTTAAGTCAGCTCGCTGGCCAGCAGTTTAGCTAGGTAGTGAGGCAGTTAAGTCAGCCTGCAAGCCAGTGGGAAATGTAGTTAGGTAGCTAGTTAAATCAACCGGCTAGTCATCAGGCTATCTAGATATGTCAGCTTGCTAAGTCAGCTTACTATATAGCTGTCAAGCTGGGTAGCTAACTAGTTAAATCTGATGGCTAGCCAGTTTGATCCTTCATTAAGTCAGCTAGTTAAGTCACTCAGCTAGGCTACTGGCTAGCTAGATAACTAGGTAATAAAGTCACCTGGCTAGACAACTGACCAGCTAGGTATGTCAGCTAGTATAGTCAGCTGGCTAATCAGCTGGCTAGCTGGTTAAGTCAGCTCATTAAATCAGTTGTGTAGCCAGCTGGCTATCTAGTTAAAAAGCTTGTTACATGGGATGTGTAGCCATCTGACTCGCTAGTTATTTCAGCTAGTTAAGTCAACTGGGTAGCTAGGCACCTAGCTAGTTAAGTCAGCTTGATATGTCAGCTAGCTAGCTAGTCAAGTCAGCTAGTTAAGTCAGCTAGCTATATGAGAGCTAGGTAGCTAGCTAGCAAGTTTAATCAGCTAGTTAAGTCAGCTCATTAAGTCAGTTTGCTAGCCCTATCCCTAGCTAGTTAAAAAGCTAGTTAATTCAGATGTCTAGACAGCAGGCTTGCTAGTTATTTCAGCTAGTTTAGTCAGCTGGATAGGTAGGTAGCTAGCTAGTTAAGTCAGCTAGATATGTCAGCTAGCAAGCTTTTTAAGACAGCTAGTTAAGTTGACTTTCTAGCAAGATATCTAGCTAGGTAGCTAGCTAGTTATTTCAGCTAGTAAATTCAGCTGACTAGCTAGGTAGCTAGCTAGTTGTCAGCTAGTTAAGCCAGCTGGCTAGCAAGTTAAGTCAGCTAGTTAAGTCAGCTCTCTAGCCAGTTGCCTAGTAGGATAACTAGCTAGTTAAGTCATCTTGCTAGCCAGCTGGCTAGCTAGTTAAGTTGCCTTACCTCTGCTTGTTAGCCAGCTTGTTAGCTAGGTATCTTGGTAGTTAAGTCAGCTGGTAAGCCAGCAATCTACATAAGTAGCTATCTAGTTGTCAGGTGACTAGCCACCTGGCTACCTAGAGTTGTCCGCTAGTTAAATCAGCTGGCTAGCCAGCTGGCTAACTAGTTATGTCAGCTTGTTGAGTCAGGTGGCTAACCAGCTGGCTAGCTGTTTAAATCAGCTAGTTAATTTAAATGGATAGCCAACTGGCTAGCTAGGCAGCTCGCTAGTTAAGTCAGCTGACTAGCCAGCTGACTAGTTGGTTAAGTCAGCTAGTTAAGTCAGCTCAATAGCCATCTGACTAGATCGGTATGTAGCTAATTAAGTCAGCTGGCTAGTCGGCTGGCTAGCTTGTTAAGTCAGCAAGTTAACTGAACCAGCTAGGCAGATCACTAGCTAAATGGCTAGCTAGTAAAGCCAGTTGGCTAGCCGGATGTCTATCTAATTAAGTCAGCTATTTAAGTCAGCTGGTTGGATGGCTGGCTAGGTACATGGCTGGCATGTTAAGCCACCGTGTTAGCAGGCTGATCAGGTAGGTGGCCACCTAGTTAAGCTGGTTGGCTACCTGACTGACAAGCAGAGTGTCTGGCTAGTTAAGCCGACTGGCTATCCCAGTGTCCATCCTGCTGGCTGCTACTTAAATCAGTTGGCTAGCCAGGTGGCCAGCCCGCTAGCTAGCTAGATGGATGTCTAGCCAGCCAGCCAGCCAGGGAGCTAGCTACTTAAGACAGGTTGCTAGCCATGTCACCAACCAGGTAGTTAGCTAGTTAAGTCAGCTGGCTAGCCAGCTAGCCCACCAATTATTAGTCAGCTAGTTAAGTCAGCTAGCTAGCCAGCTAGCCTGTTTAGTGGGGTAGCAAGTCAGCTAACTATTCATTTACCTAGTTAAGTCAGCTAGCTAGTCGGGTTGCAAGTCCACTAGCTAGATAAGTCAGCTAGCTAGTCACCAGATAGTTAAGTCAGCTAACAAATCAGCTAGTTACATAGCTAACTG
>NW_007006006.1:0-809 GCF_000164805.1 Carlito syrichta
TTTTAGTATTATTTAACAGCTTTTGAGCAGTTTTTCTCTCAGAATTTGAACATTGTTTTAGCTAAGATCAAAGTCAATTTTCCAGGATTTTCAATTATCTAAATTTTTATGCAAATGAGAAGCCAAAATTCTTACATCTTTGTAAATCTCCATATAATTTGTTTTATAAAAGCTGGGCCCCAAATTGTCTTTTTTTGTGTGATTTTAAATGCTTGGTGACTAAAAAATATCAGATTAATCTGTCTTTCTTGCAGAGTACAGCGTTATGTATTAGGCAGAGAAAATACTAGGTCATTCAATGGAAATACACTTCGAAAAATATAAATTGGTTTGGAACATCAGGGGAATGTGATTTTATATTTCCTTCAAGAGTGTAGCAGAAACTTTTCTCAAAGAAATGCATATCTGTAACATTTAATCAAAATTAAGTAGCAGAAAATACAGAAGGTACCCAAAAAGTGCATATAAATTTTAAGAAAATAAAAAGCTTTATTAAATTGGAATAATTATTTTGTTCTAAAATTATTAAGATTCATTATGCACTTTGTCTTCTAAATAGCACTTATGTACACAATTGCTCAAGGTTTAGTTATCCAAGGATGATATACATCTGGAAGCTCAACAAGTTTCGATTTCTGCAGAATAAAACATTCATCATTTATGTGAGAAACATACTAGTTGTCAAAGATGAAAGCAGAATTAGACCATGTATTCTAATGTATTAATGGGGAAAGAAGTTATCATTGAAATATTATAAATATCATGTTTAAAATCATTCACAGCATATGACATTTGTATACCCAACCCTG
>NW_007006007.1:0-650 GCF_000164805.1 Carlito syrichta
TTATTTAAGTCAGCTGGTTAACTAGCTGCCCAGCAGGGTAGCTAGCTATTTAAGTCACCTGGCAAGCCAGCTGGCTAGCAAGTTAAGTCATCTAGTTAAGTCAGCTCACTGACCAGCAGGTCAGCTAGTTAGTGTGGTAGTTAAGTCAGCTGGAAAGCCAGCGGCCTAAGTAGTCAGGTGGCCAGTTAAGTGACCTGGCTAGCCATCAGGCTATCTTGTTATGTAAGCTAGTTGTCAGCTGTCTATCCAGCTGTCTAGCTAGGTAGCGAACTAATTACATCATCTGGCTAGCCAGCTGTCTAGCTAGTTAAGTCACTGACGTAAGTGAGCTGGCTAGTTGGCTGGTTAGCTAGGTGGCTAGCTAGTAAAGCCAACTGGCTAGCAGGATAGTTATCTACTTAATTCAGCTAGTTAAGTCAGCTGGTCTAGATAGTTGGCTGGCAAGTTAAGCCTGCTGGTTAGCAGGCTTGTCAGGTAGGTGGCCAGCAAGTTAAGCTGGCTGACTAGCTGGTGATCCAGCAGGGTGGCTGGCTAGTTAAGTTGGCTTGCTATTTGACTGTCAAGCCAGTCAGCTGGCTATTTAAACCAGCTGGTTAGACATCTGGTCAGTCTACTAGCTAGCTAGCCAGCTGCATAGCCATCTAGCCAGC
>NW_007006008.1:0-1428 GCF_000164805.1 Carlito syrichta
CTCCTTTTTTCCTTAACTGCTGAGTACTATTTTATCATATGATACAGGTTGGATTCAGTGACTTATGCCCACAACACCAATATTGTGGGAGTCTTATCTAGGAGAATTGTTGGAGGCCAAAAGTTTGAGACCAGCCTGATAAGCATAGCAAGATCCCATGCCTGGAACACACTGGCACCTCTAGCTGTTCAGGAAGATGAGAAAGGAGGATCATTGAGCCCAAGAATCGAGAATGAAACCACGTCTGCAAGCCAGCCTGGGCAACAAAATGAGACCCTGTGTATAAAACACAAAATATGTTGATCCACAGGAGATAAACCTTGAATCAGAAAACTTGAATCTCTTGTAATGGACAGTAAGCCCATCTGCTCTGCCCTAGCGTGAGACATTTTTAAAAATTTACCAGACATTCAGGATTTCTGCATTTTGCTCTGGAGGGAGACACTGTCTCTTTATTTTAAAGCTGTAAACAGACTTATTATTTGCTACTTATGGAGGAAAAGTCTGTATCACCAAAGCTGTTCTCTGTAGAAACATTCTTGAAAACATAACAAAAACCAGTGTGTCTTGCTCACAAGATATGTGAAAGCATAAGAGACCAATGAGAAAGAAAATTATCTGCTAGCATTATCTACTAGTTCCAATTTTTCTCTATAATTTCTAAAGCTGTTTATTGATTTTTCTCCTCTCTATAGATCATATGTGTCTGATTTTTTGAAAGTCAAGGCGATTTTTGACTAGATGTTAGATTTAATTTAATTGTAGGATTTATTTTGAGGAATTTTGGACTTTTCTTTAGATATATAATGAGTTTTCATGTTTCTTAGAAAAAAATTGGCACTCTAGAGGTTGACTTCTCTACCTCTTGTCCTCCAGAGCAGGCATTACTACAAGTCTAGTATAGCCCAAATACTGATGCTACTGAGGTAAAATTCATCTAAATGTTCTTTCTAATATCTATATGGAGACCTTTCCATTTGCACTGACAAAAACATGAAGTATTCCCTGTTCTGTTTGTACGCAGGGAATTCTTTAGACTATTGCTCTCTGATTGTAATTTTCTGGCTTTGAAGAAATTTCTTCTCACATAGGAACAGATTAGAACTCAGTCAAAGGCTCATGGGAACTCTGTGAAGGTTTCTGAATCTCAATTTTTCTATAGCTCCTTCGCCTACAGTATTCTGCTCCACAAATTCTAATTGCCTTCAACTTCCTCTACTCTGATGTATTTTTTCTTAATCTTACAATAATGTAAGTTAGGCTTGTTTGTTTGTTTGTTTTACTCTGTGTGGTGACCTGAAAACTGCAAGCAGGAAGCTGACGTAATTTTAGAGCTCACCTCATTGTTTTTCTTTCTCTTTGTGACAGTAGTGATTTGATATTTGTTTCCAATATGTAGCAACTTTTGTTACATATGTTTGTTGGGTT
>NW_007006009.1:0-873 GCF_000164805.1 Carlito syrichta
ACAAACTAAAAATAGTCTTACTGTTCCTTATGCTTGGTCAATGTTTCTCAAAAGCAATGCAACAATCCCTACTAGCATCATGATTATTCTAATAATCAATAACTTCTAAAACTTATGCATACACAGTATCTATGATGACTAATTTAAATCCTATTATAACTCATGTTTAAAACATTTCTTACAGAAATTTTAAAAAAATTTAGAAGTGCTGATGTTAAAAACACTATAGATCAGTGTTTGTAAGACACAGTTAAGACAGCAAGAAATCAATACACAATCACAATCATTATATCAGTTGTCTATAATGAGAAACTTGGTAAATTTTTTCAAAATTAAAAATAAACATGTTGCAAAAGAAAGCTTATTAAAACCTTCAGAATGTGGCCTATGAGACAGGAATGAAAATACAGAGGAGACGGGGCAAGATGGCGACGGCATAGGTGAACTTGTGAGATTCTCTGAACGTGAGTTCCCCAAAAAGGCTATCACTTCGCTACCCCCATCCCCCAGCCCACCACCAACCGCGCTGGGGGCAGGCCCGGGAACTTCAGTCCCACGCAAGGCCAGATATTGCGCCCCCGCCCCACTGCTGCCGTTCTACTCGTGTGTGGAAGTCTCCGGTCCCAGCCCCCTCCAGATCCCTCCCCAGCTGCATTGTCTCCAGCCCGGCACCCGGCATCAAGCCGCCGGTCACACAGGGAGGCTCTGGGCACCCGCCCCTCAGAGACGCTGGTTCCATTTCTGGCTGAAGTCCTCTGTTGGGTCCCAGCGCCACTCTCGCTGTCTAGAGCCTGCCCTTTGGAACTTTGGAGCTCTGGAACTCCGGGTCCACCCTGACTGAGCACTCAGCGTGAGACCCCAATCAGAGGACCC
>NW_007006010.1:0-760 GCF_000164805.1 Carlito syrichta
TTCCACCCCCCTCTTCAACCCAATGTCTGCTCCATTCTCTCCTCTCTGTTAACCACATTTTATTTCAGGGAGCAAACCTACAGCCCCACTGCACGGACAGACTCCAAGGCAGTGGAAAGTGGGTTCCAGATTATCCACACACCTGTCAGCGAATACCAGGACCTGCAGATAAATTTTGAATCACAGGTCCCCCCTTAAGTGAATCTCAAAACTGCAAAAAGGACCATCCCCAACCTACAGTGCAACTCCAGAATTGACCAAAGGAAGAGGGCATACATAAAGATTAGGAGAATGAACAAACAGAAGTAAAACCAATCGCTTTACCCCTGAATAACAGAATTAAAGAAGACAGTGACGTGGAGGGAAGGAAAAAGTAGGGAGGGGGAAAAACCACACAAATGAAGAAAAACCAAAAGAAGAATATAGGCCTCTCACAGATCCCTGGGAGATCAGACACTGAGAAAACAGATTCTGGAACACAAACAATGAAGAGCCCCCAGAATAACTGGTTACATGCGACAAACCCAGACATCAAGACATTAATGGAGAGAATTAAAAAAAATTGAGGAGAGACAAGAGGAAAATAGGAAGGAGCTGATGTCAGAAATGACAGCAGTAAAGAATACTGTGATGGAAATGAACAACAGACTAATAAGCATGGAAAGCAGAATCAGCCAAGCAGAAGATAGAATCTCAGAGCTCGAAGACCAAAACACAGAACTAACCCAAACTCTCAAAAGCATAGAAAAGAAGCTCAAAA
>NW_007006011.1:0-691 GCF_000164805.1 Carlito syrichta
GGGTACTCCAGTTACCGTCACACTTGTGTTTTGTGTGTCAAGTGTCTAATTCTCTGCTGTGGTGGGTGTCCTAGTGACTGATCCTCTTCTTGACAGAGGTCCCAATGACTGATATTCCTCTGTGATGGATGGCTCAGTGACTGACTATCCCTGTGTTTAGGGCCCTACTGAGTGACCTGCATTTGGGGTTAAACCTCCAGTGACTGATTTTCTTCTGCAATCGGTGCACCAGTGACCAGCCCTTATATATGAGGGGTACACCTGTGATTAACCTCCTGTATGAAGGGTGCCCCAGAGCACCCAATATCATGGGTACTTCTGTTACTAGGCTTCCTCTGTGATCAGTGCCTAGTCCTGCTCAGTGTTGGGTTTCCAAGGAACTGAACCTCCTTTATGATGGGTGCCACCAGAACAGACAGGTCTATGTGATGGGTTCACTATTGAGTGACCCTCTTCTGTTATGACTGTATTAGTGACAGGCATTCCTCTGCTATATGTGCCAGTAACTACACCTCGTCTGTGATGGGCAACCTAGTGAATGTCCCCATTTGTGATGACTGACCTTCTTCTGCGATGACTATCTCAGCGACTCTCTTCTGTGATAGGTGCCTGACAACACTTCCTCTCTGATGAGTGCTCCAGTGGCTAGTCTTCTTCTGTGATGTTTGTTTCAGTGTCTGGATCTCCACCA
>NW_007006012.1:0-383 GCF_000164805.1 Carlito syrichta
GGAGTAGCCATGTGGGAGGTTGTGGGTGAAAGGTGCCTAACTTGGGGACCTTCACATGTAGGTGGGCAGGTGGTGAAGGACTGAGGGCAGAAATTTTGCAGAAGAATCTTTCTTTCTTTCTTTCTTTCTTTCTTTCTTTCTTTCTTTCTTTCTTTCTTTCTTTCTTTCTTTCTTTCTTTCTTTCCTTCTTTCTTTCTTTCCTTCTTTCTTTCTTCCTTTCTTCCTTTCTTCCTTCCTTTCTTAATTTTCTTTCCTCACTAAGTTGCCCAGGTTGCTCTCAAACTGCCCAACTTGCATCAACCTCTCGGCCTTGGTCTCCCAAACTCCAGCAATCACAGGCTTTCCATTTGATGGACATCCTGGTCTCCTGCCTGATCTTGAAC
>NW_007006013.1:0-886 GCF_000164805.1 Carlito syrichta
CAAACATTTGGTGAAACATTATGCTAGGTGTGTCTATGAGGGTGTTTCTGGATAAGAATTAACATCTGAATTGGTAGATTGAATAAAGCAGATTGCCCTCCCTAATATGAGTGACCTCATCCAATTGATTGAAGCCTTGAATAGAATAAAAGTCTGAGTAGGACAAAATTCCTCCTGCCTGACTGCCTTCAAGTTAAGACATCATTTTTCATAATTTTATTCTTCTTTATGACTGTGCAATATTCCATCATGTATATGTACCACATTTTCTATCCAATCCAGTTTTGACGGGCAGCATGATTGGTTCCATGTTTTTGCTATTGTGAATAGTGCTACAATAAACATGCGTGTGCAGGTATCTTTTCTTTAGAGTGATCTAAATTCCTCTGGGTGTATTCCCAGAAGTCTTCAGACTCAAACTGAAACATCAGTACTTCCTGGGTCTTCAGCCAGCTGGTCTTCAGACTAGAACTAAACCATCAGTTCTGGATCTCCAGCTCGCTGACTTTTCAGCATCTACAATTATATGAGTCAATTCCTTGTAATAAATCTATCTGTCTATCTATCTATCTATCTATCTATCTATCTATCTATCTATCTATCTATCATCTATTTATCCATTTTGCTCTTCTGTTTCTCTGAAAACCTTGACTAATACACACATCTCTTTATTGGAGTGCATTTTATAAGATTACCTTCAATATTTTGCCAAGACCATAGATTGTAAATTAGGATCACTGGCTTTAAAAAATCTGCCTCAAATCTCTGGGTGGATAGTGCAAAAAAAAAAAAAAACTTTATATAGAGAATACCAGACAGTTGGCTGCCTTTGGAAGCATATTAACTTAAGTGTTCATTAATTTATATAACTCAGGCATTTGGACTT
>NW_007006014.1:0-606 GCF_000164805.1 Carlito syrichta
CATTTCTGATTGTGTTTATTTGAACTTTTTCTTGTTTTTTCTTGGTCATTCTGGCTACGAGTCCATCAATATTGTTTATTGTTTCAAAGAGGCAGCTTTATATTTTGTTCATTTTTTATGATATTTTTGTCTTCTGTGTCTCGTATTTGGGCTTATACTTTGTGATATGGATTCTTCTGCTGAAGTTGGAATTTTGGTGGTCTTGTCTTTCCAACTCCCATAGGTGACTTGTAATCTTTCCATTTTCTTGATGTGTGTTTGTAGAGATATAAATTCCCCACTTAGAACAGTTTTCATAGCATCCCAGGGAATTTGTACGATGTTTCTTCATTTTTGCTTGTTTCCAGAAACACTTTAGTTTCTGTTTTGATTTTGTTATGACTGGATTTCAAGAAGGAGACATGCCAGTGTTATCCAAGTTGGTCTTGAATTACTGGGCTCAAGCAATTCTCCTGCCTCAACCTATCAAAGTTCTGGTATTACAGGTGTGAGCTACCACATCCAGCAGTGATTAACTTTCAAATTGGGAGATTTTGAGTACAGCAGATGACCCTCCATCTGTTAATGGTGGCCGTAATCTAATTAGTTGAAGGTCTTAAGAGATAA
>NW_007006015.1:0-945 GCF_000164805.1 Carlito syrichta
CTAGTTAAGTCAGCTTGCTAGCCAGCTGGATACCTAGTATCTAGATAGAACAGTCAGCTGGCAAACATGAGGGATACGTATGTAGCTAACTATTTAAGTAAGCTGGCTAGCCACCTGTTAAGCTACTGATGTGAGTTACTTAAGCCAGCTGGGTAACGAGTCCAGTCACCTAGTTGAGTCAGCTGGCTAGCCAGCTGGCTAGCTTGTTAAATCAACAAGTTAATTCAGCTGGATCGCCAGCTGGATAGCTAGGTAGCAAGCTAGTTAAGTCAGCTGGCTAGCCAGCTGGTTAGCTAGTTACATCACCTAGTTAATTCAGCTGGCTTCCCAACTGACTAGCTAAGTAGCTAGCTAGTTGAGTCAGCTGGCTAGCCAACTTGCTAGCTGGTTAAATCAGTGAGTTAATTCAGCTGGGCAGTCAGCTGGCTAGGTAGTTGTCAGATAGTTAACTGGATAGACAGCTGGCTGGCTGTTTAAGTCAGTTGTCCATCCAGCATTTTAGCTAAGTACTTAGCTACTTAAGTCATCTAGTTAAGTCAGCTGACTAGCTAGGTAGCTAGGTAGTTAAGTCAGCTAGATAAGTCAGCTGGCTACCTAGTTAATACAGTTAGTTAAGTCAACTGGCTAGCCAGAAGCCTATCAGGGTAGCTATCTAGTTAAGTCAGCTCAATACAAAGCTGCCTAGCTAGTTAAGTCACCTAGTTAAGTCAGTTCGCTGGTCAGCAGGTAAGCTAGATAGTTAAGTAAAATCAGCTGAATAGTCAGCAGGCTATGTAGATAGATAGCTACTTAAGTCAGCTGTCCAGCCTTTAGGCTATCTAGTTATGTCAGCCAATTAAGACAACTGGCTATCCAGCTGTCTAGCTAGGTAGTTAAGTCTGCTGGCTATCCAGCTGGCTACATCATTAAGTCAGCTAATTAAATCAGCTGGCTAGGCTCGACTGG
>NW_007006016.1:0-836 GCF_000164805.1 Carlito syrichta
TTGCCTGAGCCCGCGGTTCGAGACCTGCCTGGGCAGCGAGACCTCATCTCTACAATAAATCAAAAAATCAGCTGGGCATCGTAGCACATGCCCGTAATTCCGGCTACTTGGAAAGCTGAGGTGGAAGGATCGCCGGAGCCCAGCAGTCTGGGCGACTGAGTGAGACTCCAACTCAAAAAAACAAAAACAAAAACATGATCAAGAGCAAGGGGTGAAAATCAAGTTTTCTGGGTTGAAGACTATTACTATTTACAAGCTAAATGCTTCAATTAATTTATCTTCTCCAAACCTCAGTTCTTTATTGTAAAACTAATATGGAGTTCTCAAAGGATTGCTGTAGGAATTAATTGATATAAAGTGTACAAAATACTTAGTACAGTACCCAACTCATGTTAGTTACTCCATGTAAGGTAATCGTTCTTGAAAAAACAATCTCTAAGTTCTCTTTCCAGTTCTTTTCTGTGGAGATGGAAAAGGTCGTGATGATTACCTAGGCTAGTTATGAAATATTTACATGTTCTATTTATGAAAATTGGCTAGTCTAAGCTTTATAACAATATACCTGGAATTACAAAACACTAATTTTTTATCAGAGTCAAGAAAGATGCCAGATGAAAGTATTGCCAGTGTTCCCTGAAGTCAGGAGAACTTTTCTGGAGACTTCAAGTTCTGCTTTACAAAAAAGGCAGTAAGCTTCTGGCATCAATCATATACAGGAAGTGTAGAGGCATAAAATAAATAGTCTCACAAAGTATAAATAGAATTTGGGTGACAGGTGCCATATTGGTTATTATTGGAAACAAAGATATTTGATTTAATCCAAATCTTTTGAATCG
>NW_007006017.1:0-514 GCF_000164805.1 Carlito syrichta
CTCTTATATATGCCTATGTTTGTTTTAGGGTTCTCCTCTGGTTTCTGGAGTTTGGGGTGTTTTTATTTTATTTTTGCTTTCAAGAAACAGGGTCTTACTCTGTCACCTAGGCTGGAGTGCAGTGATGTGACCACAGGTCATTACATCCTCCAACTCCTGGGCTCCAACTCCTGGGCTCAGGTGATGTGCTGCCTCAGCCCCCCAAGCAGCTGGGACAGGCACCTGCCACCACACCCGGCATTTTTTGTTTTTTTTTTTTTTGTAGAGACCATCAACTGTATGCCCTAAGGAAGATACAGCACATGGGAACAAGTTCTGTTAGTCAGGCTTTCTGTTCCATCAAAGCATGCTATTTGACAGACCTAGTGTGTGGGTAATCAATTTAGAAAAACAGTGGTATGTCTTGCTATGTTTCCCAAGCTGATCTGTAACTCCTGGCATCAAGCAATCCTTGCCCTCAGCCTCCCAAAGCTCTGAGATTACAAAGTGTGGGTCACTGTGCCCACCTTATATA
>NW_007006018.1:0-566 GCF_000164805.1 Carlito syrichta
ACTAGCTTAAGAGGAAAAGCAAGCCTTCTGTTTGAACTCCAAAGAGCGTTCCACACAGGCGAGGCGGTTGTAAACTGACTAGGATAAATCACTCATACATTGCTGCATTGTTTTTGTGGTATTGGGCAAAAATATTTGGCAGGCATTTCAAAGCAAATGCTTCAATCGGATGACGGCAGCTAAAGAGAAAAATGCCAAGACGAAAGCAAGTGCATACTTTGCTATGAAGGAGAGGGTTTTATTTTAAATGGAATATTTAATAAAATGAATTGCAGTCATACTTTAATTTAATTAAAGTGGTGGTAACTTTCTTTAGGCATATAAGTAGAAAGGTCAATTTGAACTGAAAATATTTTTCATTAAATTACTAACTTTAAAAATAACCAATTTTTTGTATGTACACAATCTCCAAAATACAAGAACAGGTTGTCAGTTCATTTCAGTCATGATATATACCCAATTCTACTTTGGAATTCCTCCCTGGAAATATAAAATTGATTTTCCTCACAGCAAGAATGTGGTATGAGTTTTGAATATACGAAAAACCAGATTTATTATTATTGTTA
>NW_007006019.1:0-470 GCF_000164805.1 Carlito syrichta
CACCAGCACCACCACAACCACCTACCATGCTCAGTGACTCAGCCTGGCATTCCAGGCCTTCGGAGACCCAGGAAAGTGAGCGTCCTGAGGTTGTGGGTTTGACACCAGCCCAGAACATGGGACAAGAACTTTTTTCAGCCTCCCAAATTAAATGCATATATTAGCCAGGAGTGCTGGTGCAGGCCTGTCGTTCCAGCCACTCAGGGTTCTGAGGTGGGAGGATCACCTGATTCCAGCAGGGGAGTCTGCTGTGGCCTTTAGCCATCCCCTGTGCTGTGGCCTGGGTGACAGAGTGAGATTCTGACTCCAAAGAATAATAATCACGACCAGCACCACCACCAACACCCCTGTCACTCAGCGTGTGGCATCAACCACAGGGATGTCAGAGAAAAAGTCACTTTCTGGCCTGTCATTCGTGGGAAATCCATTCCGGCAGGTCCATCCTGCTGGCAGGTCCATCCTGCACATTC
>NW_007006020.1:0-763 GCF_000164805.1 Carlito syrichta
TTTTTTTTTTTTTTTTTTTTTTTTTTGAGTAGGAGTCTCACTCTGTCGCCCAGACTGGAGTGCAGTGGCTGCTTCCGGCCACCGAGCCTCGACCTGCTGGGCTCCGGCGATCCTTCCGCCTCAGCCTTCCCAGTAGCTGGAATTACAGGCATGCGCTACCACGCCCGGCTGATTTTTTTGATTTATTGTAAAAATGAGGTCTCGCTGCCCAGGCGGGTCTCGAACCCGCGGGCTCAGGCAATCCACTCACCTAAGCCTCCCAAAGGCGCGGGATTACAGGCTGAACCACCGAGCCCGGCTCCAGTCTGACTTTCACATAAAATACCTCCTCTGCCTCACAGCCTTTAGCTGCGCCCCTTAGGACCCTTTATAGATGCTTTTGCTAGTCTCTCCTCTTCTCTCTCACGCCACTCACCCCTGTACTTTATTTTGTATCATCTGTCTTCATTCTGCCCCAGCTCCTGATTGCTCAGTCTCTTCTTACTCATTTTTGGCGCCTTCATTCCCAGAACTGTGTCTGGTTAGCTCATGAAAGCGTGTGATAAACGTCTGCCATGTGCACATATGTGTGCATGAATGAATAAACCTAAGTTCTGACTTCTTTGAGGCATCCTCTACTTTCTTAATAACCCTCTTACAGTTGGGGGGGGGTCTCCCTACAATTGACCATGATTTAATATATTTTAAATGCCCCAAAGCTCTTTCTTCCCCAAAGTCCCTTTTTACAGCTCCTGTTCTCAATTCACAGATGTCTTATCTCCTT
>NW_007006021.1:0-734 GCF_000164805.1 Carlito syrichta
CTGAATTCATGGACAAGTTCTCAGCAAAATGCAGCAAAAACTAAAATTGACAGGTGGGACCTTATCAAGCTGAAAAATTTTTGTGCAACCACAACAAACAACAAAAACACCTACACCTGTATGCTTATTGTAGCACTATTCACTATAGCAAAATAATGGAACCGACCCAGATGCCCATTGTAGGTGAAGTGAATAAAGAAAATGTGGTACATATAAATGATGGAATACTATACAGCTATAAAGAACAACAAAATCATGTCCTTTGCAGCAACATGGATGCAGCTGGAGACCATAATTCTTAGTGATGTTTTACAGAAACAAAATACTAAACACTGAATGTTCTCACTCATAATGGGTCCTAAACACTGGGCACACATGGGCTCAAGAATGGAAACAAGACACCTGGAACTAAAGTCGAGAGGAAGGGAGAAAGAAAAGGGATACAAAGCTACTCACTGGATACCATGATCACCACCCAGGGTTGGGAGGGCTTTTCAGAAGCCCAAATCTTGCCTTTATGCAATATAACTACATTACAATATATGTACCCCATGATTCTAAAATTTAAAAAACAAATTCACATGGAAAATTTACAGAAACCATACTCTAGACCTTAAAACACATTCTAACTAATTTTAAGACAATAGAAATCCTGCCAATTATGCCCTCAGACCACAGTGGTGTGAAAGTATGAACCGACAAAAGGAAGACAGACAGAAAATCCCAAAATATTT
>NW_007006022.1:0-788 GCF_000164805.1 Carlito syrichta
CAGGTGCACACTTGGCTTAACCTGCAGCTGATGGAAGCCACAAAAGCAGCCCCTAAGGCTTTCAGTACTTGGAGATGAGGGTTGGTGAAGGCCCCCAACCCAAGACACTGCTACCCATGACCCATGCTTTGCAAATAAAGTGGGTGGAAAACACCACAGACTAGGACCAAGGCCTAGGGCAAGGGAGGGGGCAGAAAGCAAGGAGACACACAAGATCCATATTTAGCATCCGAATAGTACTCCTGCCTTGGCTCATTAGTAGAAAGACCACAAAGGGGAGGTCATCTGCTGGTAGAATGTTTAGGGGAAGACCAGAGAGGAATTGTGAGCCTTCTTCTGAGAGGCCCATCCTGGAAGTATTTCCTTGTATGAATGCCTGAAAACATGCAGCATACACATCAAATTCTAAGCAGCAGAGTCATAAGGACCCTGCAGAGCACAGTCAAGAACCAGGAATCAGGAAGCAAAGGTTCTGGACATCCGCTTGGATGTCAGAGCTGCCCAAGACCTTCACCTCCCCAGGGGCCCACCAACTCTCACAGGTATCCAGGGTTGGCTTTTTGGGCCAGTCTAGAGATTCCCATCCCATGGAAGATCAGACATCATCAACTATTAGCTGGTTGGGGGCAAGTGGACTGGAGTCAGAAATGTAACTTTGGCCTAAGAGTGGCGAGGAGACCACCGCCAAGAAGACACAAAGGTCTGGAAGGCAAGGTTCTGCAGTCACCAGCAAGAACCATGGGCCTCACTGGCCAAGCACCCAGCACAATACTGGGTGCTCATTGCGA
>NW_007006023.1:0-517 GCF_000164805.1 Carlito syrichta
CGTGGTATAACATTTATTTTTCTGTTTTTTCCAGTTAGGTATGCCTAAAAAACTCAAAACAGACAATGGAACTGCTTATACTTGTAAATGTTTTCAACACTTTTGTTCCCAATTTAACATCTCTCATTCAACAGGAATTCCTTATAATCCTCGAGGTCAAGCCATAGTTGAAAGTGCTCATCAAACTTTAAAAAATCAAATAACTGCTGGGCTAGGTGGCTCAGCCTGTAATCCCACGCCTTTGGGAGGCTGAGGTGAGTGGACTGCCTGAGCCCATGGGTTCAAGACCCACCTGGGCAGCAAGACCTCATATCTACAATAAATCAAAAAATCAGCCATGCGTGGTAGCACATGCCTGTAATTCCGGTTATCTGGAAGGCTGAGGTGGAAGGATAGCCAGAGCCCAGCAGGTCGAGGCTGCAGTGACTGGGTGTGGCCACTGCACTGCAGTCTGGGTGACAGAGTGAGACTCCAACTCAAAAAAAAATCAAATAACTATATTACAAAAGGGAGTGTT
>NW_007006024.1:0-770 GCF_000164805.1 Carlito syrichta
CCTCACCCCAATACCATTTTTGCTGGCTCTAAAGTCAGTCACCCTGTGAACACACTACGTGCAGTTGAGAATATGTGTATGATTCTCTTGTTTTTGGAGACAGTGTTTGGCTCTGTGACACAGGCTTGTGCCCAGGAACATGACCGTCATTCACCACCAGCCTCAAAATCATGGGCTCCAGCGATCCTCCCGCCTCAACCTCCAGAGTGGCAGGAATATGGGCACCCCCGACCCTAGACTCCCTGTTTGGATAGGTGCAGAAATGGGCTCTCCCTGTGTGGCCCATGCTGGCCTTCACCTCCTGGGCTTTAGCCATCCTCCCACCTCGGCCTCCCAGAGTGCTGGGATTTCAAATGTGGTCTGCCGCGCCAAGACTTCTTGTTCATTTTTGACGAAGGATCGTGGCTGGGATGGGGGCTCAGCCTCATCATCCTAGCACTTTGGGATGCAGAGTCCAGTGGTCAGCCAAGCCTGTGGATCCAGACGTGCCTGGGCACCTCGGTGAGACTCGTCTCTACCCTCCATCCCAAAGAAGATGGGCATGGTGGCACATGCCTGTTGTTTTGGCTCCTTGGATGGCCAGGGCAAGACTCGTGGGAGTCTGGTGGGACAAGGCTGTGGTGGCCGGAAGTGAGCCACTGCCTTCCAGCCTGGGCAATGGAGTGAGACTTCCACTCAAAGAAGAAAGGAAAAAAGAAAATTAAATAAGAGCATCCATTTGTGTATGGAATCGGGAACATCATGAACAGACAGAGATCATTTTGGGAAGG
>NW_007006025.1:0-937 GCF_000164805.1 Carlito syrichta
CACCTGGCTAATTTTTTAATTTATTGTAGAAAGGGGGGTCTTGCTATGTTGTCCAGGATGGTCTTGAGCTCCTGGCCTCAAGTCATCCTCCAACCTTGGCCTCCCAAAGTGCTGGGATGGCAGGTGTGAGCCACTGCTCCCCTTAATAGTTTGTATAGAGCTTAATCTCCGGCACTTTCCTGGATGGCAATGAGTGGGCTGGCAGTTCCTACCCTCTAATTGCTTGGTCATTCTGGCAACCAGCCCCACCCACCCCAAGGCTGTCCAAAGGCCTCACCCCAGCACACCCCGTGAGCACAAATGTGAGCACAAACTTAGGGAAGGGAAATCAGTAGGGGCTCACTCCTATATTAGAAAACTCCAAGGGTGTTAGGATCTCTGTGCCAGAAACAAGGGACAAGTCCTTTATTTGTTTTATTATTCTACAAAGGAAGTCCACATTGCAGCCCGTGGGTCCACATTGCAGTGCAAGTCCACATGGCAGCATGTCGGTTTATGGCAGAAGCATTTTCTATCATGGGTCAGACCATGTTTTATCCACCTGTTCACCTTTGGCAGGACATGTCTCCCGCTTTGAGCTGTTGTGAGCAGCACTGCCGTGGAGGCTGGTGCCCGTGTTCCTGAATGTTCATTATTTCTTCTTCTGAGAGACTTGGTCTCCTGGCCTTGAGGACTGGGTGTAGGGGTGCAGTTTTTGCTCTGTTGGACAAGGGAAGGGTATGGTGTCTCCTCCCTCCATCCGTGGGGTGTCCGTGGGATGGTGGCATCCACCCTCATCAGCTTTCCCCTCTCATCAGGACCCAGGATGAGCATGTGGTTCATTCCTCCTTGACAGAAGAGGACGCAGAATTTTCCAGAATGCAGGCCAAGCTGGAACACCCAGACTGGCTCCGGAAACCTCGCTCTTGCATTCTGGTGCCTCCAGAAACGGGCCTCT
>NW_007006026.1:0-768 GCF_000164805.1 Carlito syrichta
GCATGCTTCACATATTCTTTATGAAATATCTTTCTTAAGGTAAGATGCAACCAACCGCGGGCAGTGGCTCAAGTCTGTAATCCCAGCACTTTGGGAGGCCAAGGCAAGAGGATTGCCTGAACCCAGGGGTACGAGACCAGCCTGGAGAGCTTGGCAAGACTTCATCTCTACAAATAAATCAAAAATTAGCCAGATGTGTTAGCACACACCTGTAGTTCCAGCTACTTGGAAGGTTGAAGCGGAAAGATCACCTGAGCCCAAGAGGTCGAGGCTGCAGTAGCCATGAGCATGTCACTGCACTCCAGCCTGGGTGACAGAGTGAGACTCCAACTCAAAAACACAAAAAAGAAACAATCAACCAGGCACAGTGGCTCACACCTGTAATCCCAGCACTTTGGAAGGCCAAGGTAGGAGGAATGCTTGAGTCCAGGAGCTTGAGATCAGCCCTAGGTAATGTAGTGAGACTTTAGCACTACAAAAAACCAAAAATGTAGCCGGGTGTGGTGGTGCACGCCTGCAGTCTCAGCTACTTGAGAAGCTGAGCTGGAAGAACTGCCTAATACCACTGCACTCCAGACTGAGTAACAGAGTGAGACTAGGGCTTAAAAAAAAAGTTAAGATAAAACCAAAGGGATCTGGACAAGTTCCCTAATATCTCTGGATCTATAAAAGAAATGAATTAAATCTCTACGCTTCTTCCAGTCTTCATGTTCACATATCTTGGATTTCCTCAATTCTCTTTGCCAGTTTCTGAACATAAAACTGGAA
>NW_007006027.1:0-749 GCF_000164805.1 Carlito syrichta
GGCTACAGGGAAGGCGCTGGAAAATATGCAAAACCTAACCAGATAACCTCAGGGAAACTGTAATTCCGGAGAAGAATCAAATAAGATTCCAGGAGAACTGGTCACAAAATGAATAAAAATGGGAAAAAGACCATATCCAGACAAAACTACTGTAAAATATCAGACATTTCTGATTAAAATGTTTGTTGCTGTTGTTATAAAGTCTATCCAAAAAATTAAAGAAGCAGAAGAAAACTGAAACATCAATCTAATCTGTTTAAATATCTTCAAACTTGTGAATATGGGGGAAAATGTTAACTCAGAAACACAGAAAGTAAGGGCAGAAATGAACCAATAATAATAATAATAATAATAATAACAACAATAATAATAATAAAGCAGGATGAGTGAACTCAGGAAAAAAATAAGGGGAAAAAGACAAAACTATATTAGAAATGAAGAACAAATTACACTCAATGGAGAACAGATGAAAAGGAAACTTAAATAAGGGAAATGAAGTAAAGTAATGGAAGAAAAAAGAACAGAGAGAACATAGCTGAAATAGAAGACACAAAGGGGATGAAACATTCTTATTGGTGTCTCTAAAGAAGAAAATGATAACAAAAGTGCACTAATATTTAAAACTGTCTCAAGATAACTTTTTCAAAATAAAAAGATATGAATCTACACATCAACAGAAAATTGACAGAATGAACAATTCTAAGATATATTCTTTTAAAATATTAGTTAAGACTTTGGGACCATGGGGA
>NW_007006028.1:0-728 GCF_000164805.1 Carlito syrichta
CTAGTTGCCATATTATTATTTCCTGATACTCTTTGACTTATTAATGTCGTCTGATACTACTTGCCGAATTAGTGTCGTCTGATACTACTTGACTTATTAGTGTCGTCTGATACTACTTGACTTATTAGTGTCTTGTGATACTATTTGCATTATTAGTGTCGTCTGATGCTACTTGCCTTATTTTGTCATCTCATACTATTGCCGTATTAGTGTCGTCTGTTACAGCCTGACTTATTAGTGTCGTCTTATACTACTTGCCTTGTTATTGTCATTTGATACTACTTGCCTTGTTAGTGTCATCTGATACTCCTTGCCTTTTTAGTATCGTCTGATATTACCTGCCTTACTAGTGTCATCTGATATTACTTTCCTTTGTAGTGTCATCTGATACAATTTGCCTTATGAGTATCGTCTGATACTACTTGCCTTATTACTGTCCTATGATACTACTTGTCTTATTAGTGTCGTCTGATTCTACTTGACTTATTAGTTTCTTATGATACTACTTGCCTTATTAGTGTATTATGATACTACTTGCCTTATTAGGGTCGTCTGATACTACTTGCCTTATTAGTGTCTTCTGATACTTCGTGCCTTATTAGTGTTATGATAGTATTTGCCTTATTATTGTCTTATGCTACTACTTGCCTTATTAGTTTCTTATGGTACTACGTGCCTTATTTTGTCCTCTGATCCTACTTGCCTTATTAGTGTCATCTGTCACTACT
>NW_007006029.1:0-778 GCF_000164805.1 Carlito syrichta
ATTTTACCAAGCAAGTTAAAACGGAATTTCTCTCTAGTTGACCCAGATTTGTATTTCCAAGAGGCAAAAACTGCAATTTTTGGAAAGTGATAAAATTACATGCATACTTAGATTGATGCTAACCTGTGAATGGCTTGGACATTATCATTTAGCTTAACTCTAGATAAGAGTTTGGCAAATCAGATATCAACATTTTTTAAAACATAGCAAGAACTAAAATAAAGCAATCTAACCTGGTTTTACCCTTTTGCCATATTCACGTGGCAGATGGTTCTATCCATTCAAACATTTTGCAGTAAAACCTATTGTGTCTAACACCAGACTCTTTTTTGGATAAATTTAGTTATTGACCTATGTATATATTTGGAAGTAAGTAAAACACTTTCACAAAGAAAGGATATTGCCAAGCTTTCTTTGAAGAAATCTGAAAGAAATCCTACAACATACAAAGTGATGTTAAAGGGTAAACGCAAAGGTGCATGGTGAAAATCTCTTAGCACAATACAAGATGGTATTTGGTGTGATCATTTGTGTCAGTTCAGGGAACAAGGCCTAGTGTAGTCCAACAAAGTCAAAAAGGTGTTCTGTAGTTCTCCTGTCATAAAAGTGTTCGCTGGGCAATAAATAATATTAATATTAATAAGAAACAGCTGCGTGTTGCCTATTTCTGGACCTAATTGGGGGGCTGTTTTCTTATCATCACAGGATTCTGATTCTAGGTCAAAGGTAATAAAATCTGAAGAAATGAAGTTATGCTCACGGTTACTTGAGAGTTAAA
>NW_007006030.1:0-393 GCF_000164805.1 Carlito syrichta
CAACTCTGTATACAAAAAGACAGATGTCCACAAGTTTCCTAGGGACGGGGATTCCGTGATTCCTGGTTACCTTTAAAAATACGTACTAAACATTTGACAACTGCAAAACGCTCGGCCACTCTCATAAAAAAAGGACAAATGGAAGTTTGAGAATTACAAGGTTCATCTTGAGACTAAGAGTTACATCCAAATATGGCAAGATGATCCTTTGTATGGTGGAATTTGGCCTTAGTTGTCCCGAGGAACCTAAGGGACTTGTAGTGCCAGATACTCGTTTAGAGCTATCAAGAGGGCCAGAATGTTGCCGGAGTCTTGCGTTGAATGATTCCTAATATCCACATGCTACATAGCTCCAAAAGATGAGGGGAGCTCGAAGCCCTGAATTCTTGTCTG
>NW_007006031.1:0-769 GCF_000164805.1 Carlito syrichta
CGTGCAAAAAGTAAAAGTTGAATTGGCCAATATAAGAAAGATTCATTCTGAAATTCCAGAAATGAAGAATTCCCTCCTAGAAAGTCAAAGTACAGTAACAGATCTCAGGAGCAGAATTAATCAGGGAGAGAAAAGACTCTCAGAGCTTAAAGACTGAAATATTGAACTAACAAAGTCTGCCATAAACAAGAAGAAAAGGCTGAAAAAATGAGCAAGTCTCTGAGAAGTGTGAGAATATGTAAAAAAAAAAATCGACAGTTGATTGGTATCTTCGAAAGGAATATTGAGGCCACTGCGGAACAAGTTTCCTTAGGGTTATCCAAGGAATTTCTCATATCTCTCTAGAAAGGTAATTATCCAAGTGCAAGAGATTCAAGAAAACTCTTTCAAAGTGTTACATGGGAAGATTATTCCCAAGATACATTTAAATCTACTACCACAAAGTAAGCAGGGAAGAAAAAAATTGTAAAGGCAGCTTGAGAGAAGGATTGGACTACTCACTGGGGAAGACCTGTTATAATTGCAACAGACTTCTCAGGAGAAAACCTACAAACCAGAAGAGACTAGAGTGCCAGACTTAACATTCTCAAGGAAGGTTTTGAGCATGGAAACAAAAGAATCATTACATCCATCAGAAAAAGCAAAAAGAATCACAGAACTAACAGAGCATATAGAACATTCGTGTGTGTGCGCATGTGTCTGTGTGTGCACGTGTGTGAGTTAATGCCTAAAGAACCTTATGACAGGGATAATACTCACATATATGACA
>NW_007006032.1:0-577 GCF_000164805.1 Carlito syrichta
AGTCTGTCCTTACTGATAAAAGGAGTTTTTAGGTCAGTATTAAGTATTATTCTGATTATAAAAGTGGTTAAATATTTAATTTTGCAAATTTAATTGTGTTTAGTTAGCAAACATCAGAAGATCACTGAGCATATAGTATATATGCTATACACTGTTTTAGGCTATGATGAATATATAGTTAAATAAACCTGATTCCAATCCTCAAAAATCCAATGGAAGATACAGATTTGTATTCTCTAATATAATCTGGTATAGTCTCAGTCTCCTGGTATTTACACCTTTGTGTAATATCTTCCCCTTGACATCCTGTTACAGGTTCTCTCTCTCTCTCTCTCTCTTTCTCTCTCTCTCTTTCTCTCTCTCTATCTCTCTGTGTGTGATCCCTAAGGCTGCCATAAAAAATTACCACAAACTATGTGGCTTAAAACAAGAAAATTTTATTGCCTCACAGTTTTGGAGGCTAGAAGTTGGAAATCTAGTCTTCTAGGTATAGAAATAATCATGCTTCTCCAAGGAACCAGGGCTTTGGGTTGTCACCTGCCATTCTTGACTTTCCTTGGTTTATACCTGCCTTACC
>NW_007006033.1:0-726 GCF_000164805.1 Carlito syrichta
GGAAAAAAAAGAACAATATTTTGCATACATTTATATACACATACCATGCAGATACTGCAATGACAGCAACAACCACTAGCTAACTATTTGTCAGGCATCACCATGAGAATGCTCACAACCATCTTATAAGGACACCGGTGTTATTAGCCCCATTGTCCAGAGGAGGAAGTGGAAACGGAGGCACAGAGAGGTGAAGATGACCGGTCTGAGGTCACAGACTAGTACAAGTGAGAGTCACGGTATAAGTGCCCGCAACATCCCACAATCATTACCTCAAATCAGGAGGCGTGGAGGGAAAGAGAAATGACATTGTTTCTGCAGAACCAAAAGCAGCCAGTACAGGGCTGAGCAGGCCGTGGGAACACAGCAGGTCCCATCTTCACACCCCATCATGACCACCATGAGCCGGAACACTTGACCCTGCCCTGCACCAACCTCATTCAGTGATGCTCAGTTGTCAAAAGCCCAGACCCCCCTGTAGACCAGCTAAGTTTCATCTCTGGAGTAGAATGGGGGGGGGGTTGCTGATAGTCTTTGCAATTCCCCAGGGACTGTGACATGCAGGCAAGGTTGGGCACTCCTAGGGTGGCTTGTTTATAGGGGACAGAACAAGGATCTGGCAGGAGGGGTGACTGAGGAACTGAAGAGGATCAGGCGGGAGAGGGAGCAAGAATGGACTGACTGACTGACTGCTGTGTCCTTAGACAGGGTCTCCATTAACTCTTC
>NW_007006034.1:0-1245 GCF_000164805.1 Carlito syrichta
CTTACCGGTCAGTGGCAGGGGCCTGATCCAGTACTAACATGGGCCAGAGGATCTGTTTGTGTCTTTCCCCAGAACCACCAACAGCCGCTGTGGGTGCCGGAGAGGCTAACGAGGATAGTCCAGGATGACGAGCCTGCTGATCCTGTGCTTATGGCCAGCGCTGATCCTGCGTGCGACGGGACAGCAGAATGATGTACGCTGGGGGATCCTTTCGGCCTTTCCCAGGCCAATGCCGGTAATTGATCAGAGAACTTTGATAAGCTGCTTGGAGAACTATGTACACCCATCGTAATCATCAATTCCACCCGAGTAGATACTAAGCTGGTTAAAGGACTCATGGGATGGGTCACCACAATTGCATCTCATGTAAAGGAATGGGCAGGACTTGCGGGTCTTGGGATCTGTCTTGTACTTCTATGCCTCCCTTTTGTCCGGTGCATGTGTAATGCTCGGCAACAGCACAAGAAGGAGCAGGCCCTCGTGGTGTAGGCTCTCGCGGCCATGGAGGCTGGTCGATCTCCCCAAGTGTGGATTGGACTGCTAGGGAAGTAGCCAAAGACGGGTAAGATCCCTTGGGAACGTTACCAACCTAAGGGGACAGGCCAGCGCTGCTTGTATTCCCAATGACGGGTAAGGAACGTTTCCGCAAGGGACAACCTAAGACAGGCATTCTCTCGTTCATAAAACAAAAAAGGGGGAGATGTGGAGAGCGCGGCCTGAGCCAAGATGGCGCCCGGGACCTCTGCCAAGTCCCATGATTAGGCGCATGATATACCGCCGGGCCCTCCTTCACTGCGCACCGCGCAAGTGCAACGCTGCAGAGCCTATGAACTGCTGACACGCTGGTACGGGACTTGTGGGTGGAGACCAAGGGATATAAGTACGGGACAATGGGGAAGAAAGAAAGAAGCAAGAAGAAGCTAGAAGAAGCTGGCATGGTGTAAAGGCTGAATAAACCGCTTTGAGAAGAACACGTTGTTGTTGCCTCCTTCCTGCTGGTCAGGGGTGAGCGACAGCTCAGTATATATTTCTTCTAAATTATATCACATCAACTGGTGACAATCAATGGTATTCAGCTAGTGACTGTGGTGGCAGAGAGGACCCAACATAATTTTGTTCATTTTATTCACATTCTTAGTGCCTCCATGGAGACAGCTGAAAAATTGAGGCTTGCTCTTCTTGAATTCTCAGGGCCTCTTCACCTGGTCTTTGTAGTAGATAGCTGGACTTCATACTTGGCAGTTT
>NW_007006035.1:0-787 GCF_000164805.1 Carlito syrichta
CTAGTAAGTATTTGGGCTCCTCATTAGTATAAAAATTTAGATAATTGAAAATTCTGGAAAATTGACGATGATCTAAGCTAAAGCGATGTTCAAATCCTTTTAGAAAAACTGTTCAAAGGTCGTTACATAATACTAAAAACATCCAAAAGTTTCTAAACTAAAGAAAGTGCTAAAATAGTGTGTGGTTGTGCTATAACCAAGCTCCAACAGGATTCGGTGACCAAAATAATGAAACACTACCTCGTGGTCAACCCACTCTGGTCCCTTCACAGTGTGGGAGTTTCCCTTTCCTCTCAATAAATACTGTCTTATAAAAAAAAAAAAACTGGTTCGGGGGCAAGATGGCGACCTGGCAACCCGGTGTCTGAAGCCCTCTGCAAGGGAGATCTGCAGTGGGTCTCTGACTCTCGCCCCCGGGAGGCTGGGGACCCCAGCATCGCAGCCTACTCCTCAAACAGAGCTCGGCCATCGCTATCACTGGAACATCGCAAGGACTGGACATTTTTACTGCATCGTCCTCTCCCGCTGCTGCCGCAGCCCCTCCCCCCACCAGCGCTCCCGCCGCCGCCGCCGCCACCGCCGCCGTCGCCGCCGCCGCGCCCACCGCGGCCTCTGGCACGGGTAGCTCATCACAACCCGGCCGGAGGAGATCCACATCAACCGCTTCAGGGAAGATCTGCTGGGATCGCTGCCACCGCTCCTGCGACAGAGACTGTCCTGCCCACCCGGCGCGGGGCTCCTGTTGCCTGCTCGGAAGGCAGGCAGCCATCTTGTTCCTGTCAGGCCC
>NW_007006036.1:0-397 GCF_000164805.1 Carlito syrichta
GGTTGTCATAAAATGTCATGAGGCATGATTTTCTCCTTTTTTGTTTTTTTTACCTAAATAAATCCCAGCTTTGTTATTATATTTTTTTTGTATACCCAAAACCAGATTCTCCCTCTCTTTTTAAAAATCATTCTAAGCCGGGCTCGGTGGCTCAGTCTGTAATCCTGCGCCTTTGGGAGGCTGAGGTGAGTAGATTGCCTGAACCCGCAGGCTCGAGACCCGCCTGGGCAGGTGAGACCTCATCTCTACAATAAATCAAAAATATTACCCGGGCGTGGTAGCGCGTGCCTGTAGTTCCAGCTACATGGAAGGCTGAGGCAGAAGGATCACCGGAGCCCAGCAGGTCGAGGCTGCGGTGGCCGGGAGCGGCCCCTGCTCTGCAGTCTGGACGACAGTG
>NW_007006037.1:0-776 GCF_000164805.1 Carlito syrichta
GGATATATGGGATGCAGTGGCCTCTGTCCTGGGGCGTTCCTTTGTGTCACCCCCCACAGACAGAACGTGCAAGTTCAGGATGGGCATCGTGTCTCACTGTCATTAGCCCCACACCCTGGGATGCCAAGGCAGGAGGCTGGCTGAGCCCTGGGTTCGGAGACAAGCCCGGGTGACGTGGCCAGACCTTGTCTCGGCATTAGATCCCCAAAATTGAGTCAGTTGTGGTGGCCCCAGAAGTCCCGGCTGCTCAGGGACCTATATGGGAGGATTACCTGAGCCCCACAGGTGGAGGTCCCTGGAGTCATGTACGTGCTGCCAAGCCCCAGCCAGTCTGTTGGAGATTCTGGTGACAAAAAATTAATCTCCCATGTGTATCACAATGGGCAACCACGGCTTCCCAGGGAAAGGTCCGCATGGGTGGTTGACGATGGAGAGATTGGGAGAGGAACAGGCCCTCTCTCTGACCGAAAGTCACAGACAGGGTGATTGGAACCTGGGTTGGCTGCAGCGTTGCCTGTCTGCCTTGATCGCTCTGTGCCTGACGGCCACCCTAGCACAGGACTGTCTGTTCCATGAGATCACAGATGTCTTCATGTGGGGCACGAATGTGGAGGGTTAGTCAGGACTTCTGGGGCATGTGGCCAAAGGCACAGACCCTACATGCCCAGTGGCCACCTTTGAAAATTTCTGTGAGTGATAGGGTGGAAAGTACCCTTTTCTCTCCCATCCCTTAGGGTGATACCTCGTGCTGGGTGGCACGGGTGGTGGTGGTAGTG
>NW_007006038.1:0-750 GCF_000164805.1 Carlito syrichta
CCTTCAAGAGACTCACCTCACTAGAAAGAACACCCACAGACTCAAAGTAAGAGGATGGGAAACAAACTTTCAAGCAAACGGAATACAAAAGAAAGGAGGAGTAGCAATCTTAATTTCATACAAAATACCCTTCAAGCTAAAAATCAAAAAAGATACAGAAGGCCACTACATAATGATAAAAGGCTCAATCCATCAACAAGAAATATCTATCCTAAACATATATGCACCCAACATAGGTGCGCCAACTTTCATAAAGCAACTTCTTGGAAAACTAAAGAAAGATATTGACTCTAACACTATCATAACTGGGAACTTTAATACCCCACTCACAACCCTAGACAGATCATCAGGACAAAAAATCAGCAAGGAGATCCGGAACCTCAATGTGACTTTGGACCAAATGGACTTAATTGATACCTACAGAACACTCCATCCAAAGACCAGAGAATACACATTCTACTCATCACCACATGGAACATATTCTAAGATCGAACACATACTCGGCCATAAATCAAGCATAAGCAAATTTAAAAGGACCGAAATTCTACCAAACACCTTCTCGGACCACAGTGGAATAAAAATAAACATTGACACCAACAAAGTCCCCCCAAAACCCACAAAGACATGGACACTAAACAGCATGATGCTAAACAACTCCTGTTTTGATTTCAATGACGAAATCAAAACAGGGATCAAAAGATACCTGGAAACAAATGAAAATGAAGAAACATCTTACCAGAATCTCTGGGA
>NW_007006039.1:0-413 GCF_000164805.1 Carlito syrichta
GAAAGTAAAGATAAGTCACCCCATGGCGAGGGTGAAGAGCCATGCAACGAAGTGCCCGCGGACGCACGCTGTGGGAAGGCCAAGAAGGTATGCCATGGGGATGCCGAGGAGGCGCGCTGGACATGGTAGCGTGTGTAGTTGTGGCTACTTGAAAGGCTGAGTACGGCCGGGCTCAGTGGCTCAGCCTGTAATTTCGCGCTTTGGGAGGCTGAGGTGAGTGGATTGCTTGAGCCCGCGGGTTTGAGACCCGCCTGAGCATCTTGGCGAGACCTCATCTCTACAATAAAATCAAAAAATTAGCTGGGCGTGATAGCGTGTGCCCATAGTTCCAGCTACTTGGAAGGCTGAGACGGAAGAATCGCCGGAGCCCAGCGGGTCGAGGCTGCGGTGGCCAGGAGAGGCCACTACACTCC
>NW_007006040.1:0-743 GCF_000164805.1 Carlito syrichta
CTCCACCCTACCGAAATTTTTTCTTTCAGTGCCTTCTTATGGGGCCTCATGTGGCTGGTTCTTTCACACACCTCACCCCGCAACGTCCTCTGCCAGCAGGAAGTAGCCAGATTTATCAACTCTGTCCCTTTATCACTTAACCAAAGAGGTGGGAATGAAAGCCAGCCAGCCACAAGGAACCCGCCCCCTCCAAAGGCTAATCCTAGATGTGGCCCCCACCTAAAATGGCGCTCCCACCTAAGAAGGCGCCCGGACAAACTAACATGGAGGCTCGGACAAGGCCTTCCGGGTTCTTCCACAACAAAGCCCACCATTCCCGCACCCACGAAAGCCCCTGCCAATCCCCAAATACCTTACCTGCCGACCAATAGGTAATCAACAGGTCGCTTTAAATTTCTATAAAACCTGGCACACCCCTGCCTCCATGCTGCAATCTGATTCTCAGGTTCTGTAGTCACCGTGCTCATCCCCATTAAATCTCTTGGCCTTAAAAGGTGTAGAGTCTCACTGCGCACCACCGTCTTTCAACACTTAAGAAAGTATTGAACATAGAAGAAAATGAAAAAAGAACAACGTTCTTCATGAGAATACAGGCAAAAAATTAAAAACACACATGAACCCAACTCTAAAACCAAAAGAAAGACAACACACACGAAGAAAAACAACTCTGTAAGACATTGTGATAGGGATCAACTCTCACATTTCAATAATTAGTTTGAATGTGAATGAACTAAATGCACCAC
>NW_007006041.1:0-681 GCF_000164805.1 Carlito syrichta
GTAGTTAGCTAACTAGCTAGCCACCTAGCTAACCAGCTTACTTAAATAGTTAGCTACCTAGCAAAATAACTGACTTAACCAGCTAGCTAAGAAGTTAGCTTACTCGTTAGCTAATGTGCTAGCTAGCTGACTTAAGCAGTTGACTTAACTCGTTAGCTAACAAGCTAGCTAACTGAATCAACCAGCTGACTTAATTCGTTAGCTAACTAGCTAGCTGATTTAGCCAGCTGACTTAAATCATTTACTAACTATCTAGCTAGCTATCTTAACCAGCTGACTTAACTCGTTAGATTACTAGCTAACTAGCTGACTGAACCAGCTGAATTAAATCGTAAGCTAACTAGATAGCTAGCTTACTCACCCAGCTGACTTAACCCATTAACTACCTAGCTAGCTAGCTTACTCAAACAGCTGACTTAACCCATTAGCTAAATGGCTAGCTAGCTGACTCAACCAGCTGATTTAACCCGTTAGCTGACTAGCTAGCTAGTTGACTTAAGCTGATTTAACAAGTTAGAAGGCTGAATTAGCTAGCTGACTTAGGTAGCTGGCATAACTTGTTAGCTTGCTAGCTTGAACAGATGACTTAACTAGTTAGCCAGCTGATTAAACTAGCTGCCTTAAATAGTTAACTAACTAGTTAGTTAGCTGAATAACCAAGCTGACTTAATTAGTCAACTA
>NW_007006042.1:0-522 GCF_000164805.1 Carlito syrichta
ACATTAATCCATTTGCACTTTGCTACATATGATGTAAAGGGGAAATCTAATTTTTTGTATGTTTTCCTGTGGCAAAACAATTGTTTCCACATGAGCTTGTTGGATTTATCTATCCTTTCTTCCAATTCTTTGTAAAATCATGTCTATCGTACATTGTTGTACATGAGTCTCTCCTTTAGGTTTATCACCTTAATTTGCTGCACATTTAACTTAATCTGAGCCAATATCACATTATTTTAATTACCACAACTTTAAATTAGAGTCTGCGCATCAACTAGAGGAAATGACTCTTCCACCACTGCTGCCTAAGTACTTAGTCAACTAAATGGCCATGGCTATATTTGCTCCTTTACCAGTCTGCAAGAAGTTGATAACTAGCTTATTAAGTTCCATAAAAAATCCTGGAGAGACAAAATACAAAAGTATTTATGAGAGCATAGATGATCTCAGACAGCTAGTACTTGCACTTACTAGTCATGTTGCAAGACACAAACCACTCTACAATCATAGTCACATATAAAA
>NW_007006043.1:0-704 GCF_000164805.1 Carlito syrichta
CATATCCATCAAAAATGAAATTATAATGACAAAGGGCATTAGTATATCAATGGTTATTGTTTGTTTTATATTTTGTAACTTTTATTTTTTTAGACAGAAGACTAAGCATTTGATAACCCCACTAAATGTTTTTCATGTTCTCCTTTGCCTACCTGACATGTAAGTCCCTTTATCCTGCACTATCTTTCAATTTTATTCTCGTTGCTCTCAAACTTTTTCAAGCCCTATCTTATCTCCTAACTCATCTCTGAATTATTTTCTTTGCTTGCTTCGTCTTGCACCCCATTCACATACATTTCTACCCCATCCTGCACATCCATTTGACACACTCAAACTCCTGCAAGACTCAGACTAGACCCCAGTTGTTCTGTGGGTACTTTTCTGACTTCCCTCAGGTTGATTGAACTTATTTTCTTGTGTACTTCCTTTATACCTTGCACATGCCTTCATTAGAGCACAGATCATATGGAACTATTGCTAACTTCTCAACTAGATCACAAGTTTCTTGAGGACCAGAGTTACCTTCCTTTTTTTATAACTGGTGTACAGGTGCTCAGCATACTCCCTTATATTCTTATTCTCTTATAACAAATTAACTTCCACAGGACTTTAATATTTATATCCTTCTTTGTGAACAGCACTTTCCAAGGAAATGTACAACATACTATCCTTGTTTTCTAACCATTATGTTAGATATATCACAA
>NW_007006044.1:0-700 GCF_000164805.1 Carlito syrichta
CCTAGGGAAAACCAATTAGAATAGCAGCAGATCTATCAGCAGAAACACTATAAGCAAGAAGGGACTGGAGCCCTATATTCAAAGTCCTCAAAGATAAACAATTTCAGCCAAGAGTTTCCTATCCAGCCAAGCTCAGCTTCATCAGTGATGGAGATTAAAATCCTTCCCAGACATCCAATCCCTAAGAGATTATGCAGCTTCCAGACCAACTCTACAGGAGACACTTAAAAAGATATTAAGTACAGAAGAAAGAAAAAAACATGACCACGTACTTTCCAAGAGAACAGCAGAGCACAGAATCAACAGAGAACACAACGCAACAAGAAACTTGAAAACACACACATACATTAACCACAAAGCTAAAAGAAAGCAAGCAAAGAAAAAACTTTGTAAGAACAGCGATAAACAATCACTTTTCAACAGTCAACCTGAATGTGAATGGACTAAATGCACCACTGAAAAGACACAGAATGGTGAACTGGATAAGAAACCATGACCCATTTATTTGCTGCATCTAGGAGACTCATCTCACTACAAGGGACACAAACAGACTTGACGTTAAAGGATGGAAAATGAGTTTCCAGGCAAATGTATCACAAAAGAAGGCAGGAGTTGTGATCTTAATAACAGACAAAACAACCTTTAAGCTATCAAAATGTAAAAAGATGCAAAAGGACACTACATAATATTAAAAAGTTGA
>NW_007006044.1:1950-2700 GCF_000164805.1 Carlito syrichta
CGGAAATCAGGGAAATCCAAATAGGAAAAGAGGAAGTCATATTATCCCTCTTTGCTGATGAGATGATCCTATACCTTAAAATCCAAGAGAATCTGTCAAAAACCTGCTTGCACTGATAAAGGACTTTGGCAAAGTCTCAGGGTACAAAATAAATGTGCAAAAGACAGTTGCATTCCTATACACCAACAATAAGCAGGCAGAGACCCAAATTACAAGCACAATCTCATTCACAGTAGCCACCAAAAAAGTGAACTACCTCGACATCTTCCTAACCAGAGAAGTGAAAGACCTTTACAATGAGAACTACAAAACGCAGCTCAAAGAAATCCAAGAAGACACAAACAAATGGAACAATTTGCTTATGCTCATAAATAGGAAGAATCAACATTGTTAAGATGTCTGTCCTACCAAAGGCAATCTACAAATTCAACGCAATACCCATTAAGTTACCAATGTCATCTTCTCAGACTTGGAAATGATAATACAGAAATTCATATGGAAACATAAACAACCACGAATAGCCAAAACAATCCTTAACATAAGACACAAAACAGGAAGTATCACATTTCCAGACTTCAGACTTTACTATCAGGCTACAGTAATCAAAACAGCCTGGTATTGATACAAGAACAGGCACATAGACCAATGGAACAGGATAGAGATTCTGGAAGCAAAGCCTCAATTCCTCAACCAACTCATCTTTAACAAAGCCTCCAACAATAACCACTGGGGAGAGGAGACCTATTCAGT
>NW_007006045.1:0-715 GCF_000164805.1 Carlito syrichta
CGATACTACTTGCCTTATTAGTGCCGTCTCATACTATTTACCTTATTAGTTCCGTCTTGTATTACATGCCTTATTAGTGCCGTCTGATACTACTTGCCTTATTAGTGCGGTCTGATATTACTTGCCTTGTTAATGCTGTCCGATCCTACTTGCCTTATTAGTGTCGTGTGATACTACTTGCCTTATTATTGTAATGTGATTAATTCTTACCTTGTTAGTGTCAGGTGATACTACGTGCCTTATTAGTGTCGTGTGATACTATTTGCCTTATTAGTGCCGTTTCTTATTACATGCCTTATTAGTGTCAGCGATACTGCTTGCCTTATTAGTGTCATGTGATTCTACATGCCTTATTAGTGTCGTGTGATACTTCTTGCCTTATTAGTGCCGACTGATACTCGCTTTATTAGTGCTGTCTGATCCTCCTTGCCTTAGTAGTGCATTCTGTTACTCCTGGACTTATTAGTGCCGTCTGATACTCCTTGTCTTATTAGTTCCGTCTGATCCTACTTGCCTTAGTAGCGCAGTCTGACACTCCTGGACTTATTAATGCCGCATGATACTCCTGGCTTTATTAGTGCCGTCTGATCCTAATTGTCTTATTAGTGCCGTCTGTTCCTACTTCCCTTATTTATGCCGTCTGATCCTAATAGTCCTTATTATACCGTCTGATCTTTCTTGCCTTATTAGTGCCATCTGATCCTAATTGCCTTAT
>NW_007006046.1:0-934 GCF_000164805.1 Carlito syrichta
CCAGACTAGAGTGCAGTGGCCGCTCCCGGCCATCACAGCCTCGACCTGCTGTGCTCCAGCGATCCTTCCGCCTCAGCCTTCTGAGTAGCCGGAATTACAGGCATGCGTTACCACATCTGGCTGATTTTTTGATTTATTGTAGAGATGAGGTCTCACTGCCCAGGCGGGTCTCGAACCTGCGGGCTCAGGCAATCCACTAAACTCAGCCTCCCAAAGGCACGGGATTACAGGCTGAGCCACCGAGGCCGGCTAGGGGTCCTGTTTTAATCTTGTGCATGTGGTCAGACTTTTCCCAGAACTATTTACTGAATATGTTCTCCATTCCGCAGTGGGCCTTGGAGGTTTTTTAAAGATGAGTTGGTTGAGAATTTAAGGATTTCATTCTCTGTCCTGATCATTGGCCTATGTACCTATTCTTGTACCAATACCAGGCTGTTTTGATTACTGTAAACTTATAATAAAGTTTGAAGTCTGGAAGAGTGATAACTCCTGCTTTGTTTCTTTTGATAAGAATACTTTTGGATATTCATGATTGTTTAAGGTTTCATATGAATTCTTTATTGCAATTTCCAGGTCTGAGAAGAATGATGTTAACTTAATGGTTATTTCATTGAGTCTGTAGGTTGCCTAAAAGGCTAATTTTTAAATTAAATATGTAAGCAATGTCAGGGAAACAACCATGTCAGATTGTCATTCATAACATCAGCCTCAGAACCTTGACATCATAATGGGAGGAACCTTGACTACTGAGCAATCCTTAGGCTTCAAGGACTTGTGCTCTGCCAAATGCGGTAGACATGGTGGATTTTCATTCCAAGAAGTGAAGGAAAAAAGGTGTTCACACCTATCCAAAAACTTCTCCAGGGGTTAGTCGCCATTCAAGAATCCACTGGACAATGTAGTTTATCTTGTTTTGTTTTGTTTTTTTAAAGCA
>NW_007006047.1:0-754 GCF_000164805.1 Carlito syrichta
ATTTAACCGTGAAAAGCAAATATATAATTAGCAATACTTAAAACAAAAATGTTCTCTGAAGAGTATTTGTCACAGTCCTGGATCTGATTATAAACCAATATAGGTGACTGAGGTCTGTGTAGAAAGATTCAAAGTGATCTCAGATACCATTTTAAGGTTTTACAGTAGATGTTCTTACAAAAACTTTACCTGATTTATAGGCCCTACCCAATGGTCCTGAATCATTATCGAGGCAGTTCAGGTTCCTGAAGCTGCTTTTTGTTTTACCTCCCTCCCCACAGAAACTGAATTGAGAACCTGAAACTTTACACATTGAAAGGTTTGTTAAGCATTAGCTCTTAAAAGCATGATGCTCTAACAAGATTAGAGGTCATTGTAAATGTCACTCCTTTAGCCAAAGTAATAGTCCAAAGACCTTAAGAAGTAAAAACCTTGCTCTTTGATACAGGAGATTTATTCATAAACAACAAAAACTGGACACCAAAGGGATAACTGTATCTCTTCCACCACCCCCCATTGTATTCAGAAGAAATTCTTTTGGAGGTTTGAAAGAGCCAGGGATAAACTTGAGTAAGAGTTATTTTTGGGTGTTAAAGGCAGCATATATTGGAGATTATGGAGAGGCTCATGTTCTGGTCTCTGAGTAGCCTCATCAAGAAGTTTAGCTGCAGTCTACAAGCCCGTTGTGTGAGGACTGCAGCCCATGTGCAGTCCTAGACAGCGGGTCAGGTGGTGCACTCCTCGTCCCACCAAA
>NW_007006048.1:0-743 GCF_000164805.1 Carlito syrichta
GGTAGACTGTGGCAGAGTTGGCTGGGGACCCGGTCTCTGGATCTCCCATAATGCATGGCTCTCCCTTTATTTTTCTACTCTGTTCTTTTCCCAGAGCACATGGACAATTGGTCACCATGCTCACCAAGCAGAAAGCCACCTCCCTATAGCAGAACAGAGGCTTGTGTGCAGGGCCTGGATATTGTACCTCATTGCATGCCTGGTGCATAATAGTTGCTCAAATAGTGAATGAACAGATAAACAATCATTAACGTCCTATTTCTGGCTGAGCATAGTGGCTCATGCCTGTAGTTCCAGCTACTTGGGAGGCTGAGGCAGGAGGATGGTTTGAGACCAGGAGTTCTAGACCAGCTTGAGTTACATAGTGAGACCCTGTCTCAGAAACACAAAACAAAACAAAAACCTGTTTCTGCTTTCTCTCTTGCTTAGAAAATCAACCTTTGAGTCTGTAAATATTAAATGCCGGCTTTTATTCTGGAAAAACAATAAACTTTTCAAAGCTGACCTCAGTCCTTTGAGTTCATCTTCCTCCTCCCTTGTGTCCTCATTAGCTGTGCTCAGGTTGCATCTGTGAGCATTTAGATCACCTTGTTGTACATGCGCACGCACACACACACACACACACACACACACACACACACATACACACACGCACAGCACCTGGGCACCTGTGACAAGGCATCTTACGGTTGATCTCATCTCACAGCTATGCACCAAGGAGCATTATCCATGACAGCCAATTT
>NW_007006049.1:0-731 GCF_000164805.1 Carlito syrichta
GGGTTCCAGATTATCCACACACCTGTCAGCGAATACCAGGACCTGCACATAAATTTTGAATCACAGGTCCCCCCTTAAGTAAATCTCAAAACTGCAAAAAGGACCACCCCCAACCTACAGTGCAACTCTAGAATTGACCAAAGGAAGAGGGCATACATAAAGAGTAGGAGAATGAACAAACAGAAGTAAAACCAATCCCTTTACCCCTGAATAACAGAATTAAAGAAGACAGTGACGTGGAGGGAAGGAAAAAGTAGGGAGGGGGAAAAACCACACGAATGAAGAAAAACCGAAAGAAGAATATAGGCCTCACACAGATCCCTGGGAGATCAGACACTGAGAAAACAGATTCTGGAACACAAACAATGAAGAGCCCCCAGAATAACTGGTTACATGCAACAAACCCAGACATCAAGACATTAATGGAGAGAATTAAAAAAATTGAGGAGAGACAAGAGGAAAATAGGAAGGAGCTGATATCAGAAATGACAGCAGTAAAGAATACTGTAATGGAAATGAACAACAGACTAATAAGCATGGAAACCAGAATCAGCCAAGCAGAAGATAGAATCTCAGAGCTCGAAGACCAAAACACAGAACTAACCCAAACTCTCAAAAGCATAGAAAAAAAGCTCAAAAAGACAGAACAAAACCTGCAAGAGATGAGTGATCACTTCAAGAGACCAAACCTAAGAGTAATTGGGCTTCCTGAGGCAGAGAGAGAAACAGAA
>NW_007006050.1:0-3510 GCF_000164805.1 Carlito syrichta
GAAAATGCATTTTCCCTCCTGTCATTCATGAGAGGTTTCAAATGTGGCCACTGGGCAAGTCCATCCAGGGCCTTTAGCCAAGCATCCCAGAAGGCCTGCCTCCACCCTCCACACCTGTGCCCAAGCCAAAGACACGTGTGAGCTCACAAAACAAAAGGCCCCGAGTTTGGGTGGCGATCAGGCAAAGAGCAATCAAGGCAGTACAGCAATGCCATGGCCAGTCCATGTTTCAGTCACCTGATCTGCCACCTTAGGGTGGTGGGAGGGCCCACTCCTTCCCAATCACTTCATCATCCCCCACCCATGCTGACTTTTACCTGGGGAGCCATGGGCACCTGTCATAATGCTCGTGGAAGGCATCTTTTTCATCTCCATCAGACAGGCTGTGGTGCGGAGGCCCGATTGTGGCTCCCTGGGCCTTTACCTGTGAGACTCCTTGGCCCCTGAGCAGCCAGGACTCCAATGCCCACCACATCTGATTCGATTTTGGGGACCTCTCGCTCAGATGAGGTCTGGCCACGTCACCCAGGCTGGTCTCCAACTCTGGGGTTCAGGGAGCCTCCCACCTCGGACTCCCAGGGCACAGGACTGACTGCCATGAACCACGGTTCCTGGCCTGGACTTGCACGTTCTGTCGGCAGGGGCAACACAAAGTAACGCCCTGTGATGGAGGCCACTGCATCCCATGTAGCTGGGACCATTTGAGCTACCAAGCGCGACTCCAGTGTCTGCTTTCTGGGGAGCAACGAGGTCTCGCTACGTGTCCCAGGTGGGTCTCGAACTACTGGAGTCCAGCAGTCCCCCACCTCAGCCTCCCAAAGCCACAGGATAATTGTGTGTTATTCCGTCTTTTGGGAGCTCTAGGTCCAAGGTTGGGGCCTCCTTACCAAATGAACTCTGTCTGTTCACGATAATCCCAACTCCAGACACAAATGGATGCTCTTCTTTTCTTTCCTTTTTTTGAATCAGAATCTCACTCTGTCACCCAGGGTGGAGGTTGGTGGCTCACTTCTGGCAACCGCAGCCTCAGCCCACCAGGCCCCAGCAAGCCTTCCCCCCATCTTTCAGGGGAGCTGGAATGACAGGCACACCCCACCCTGCCTGGCTCATTTGGGAAGGAGGGTAGAGATGAGGTCTCGCCAAGTTGCCTGGGAATGTCTCAGACCCATGGGCTGTAGCTGGCCACTGGCCTTGGCCTCCCAAAGTGCTGGGATGACAAGGCTGAGCCCATGAGGCTGGCCTCAATCCTTCGTTGAAAATAAACCAGAAGGCTGACCATGGCAGTCCAGGCCTGGAATGTCAACTCTCTGGGAGGCTGATGCAGGAGGATGGCTGGACCCCAGGAGCTCAAAACCAGGCTGGGCCACACAGGGAGACCCTGTCTCCACACCCATCCAAACAGGTGATCTGGGTTCATGGTGCCCATCATTCCTGCCATTTGAGAGGCTGAGGTGGGAGGATTGCTGGAGCCCGTGATTTCGAGGCTGGCGGTGAATGACGGTGGTGTCCCTGGTCCTCAGACTGGCCAAAGACCCAGACCCTGTCCCCAAATCATCAGAATCGTACAGAGATTCTCAACTGTGCATTGTGTGTTCAAAGGGCGACTGACTTTAGAGTCAGAAAAAATGGGACTGGGGGAAGGAAATGTCACCAAGTGAGGGATGTTTCCATGGATTTTCTTGGCATAAGGTCTTTGCTGCTGGGTTGGAGGGCCAGCCTGCCTGGAGCACATTTCTCACCTCAGAGATGAGAGCCAGCAGGAACCCGGTGAGGTATCCTTGCGAACTCCCACACCAAAGTAGTGGCAGTCATTGGGTAGGGGTTGGGGCTGAAAGGTGCTGAGCTTGGGGTACCCTCATCCATGGGGAGGTGGGGGAGAAGGACTGAAGGGAGAAGGTTTGCGGGAGAAAGGAAATCTTTGTTGACTTAGATATTATTTTTTTCATTCTTTCGTTCTTTCTTTACCACTCTCTTTCTTTTGTTTCATCACTTGGTAGCCCTCCCTGCTCTCAAAACGCCCTCTCAGCCTGGGCCTCCCAAACTACTGAGATCATAGGCCTTCCATTTGCTCAACATCCTGGTGTTCCTGCCTGGTCTTGAACTCTGGCCCTGAGGCTATCCGCCTATGGAGGCCTGCTCTCACTGAAGGTTTTCTGGGTTTGGCTAGGAGTTGAGATCGGCACTTGCTATGGTGTTCAGCCTGGTCTCAGCTCCTGGGCTACGGTCATCTTTCCATCTCAGCCTCCCTGAGTGCCAAGAAGACAGGCATTAGTTGCCCGACTGCCCCCCCATGGTTTGAGTCATGCCCTTCCTGTCCCTGAGGCGAACCCTGGGAGGAGAAAGCAGGTCCATGCTGGGAATCGAGGCAGGCAGAGGGGTGGATGCTCCAGGGGAGATGTGCTCCTGCACAAGGCCCTCCACTGGGCTGGGCTCGGCAGGTGACTCCAGTTGCCCTCTCAGGGGCCCTGGGTCATCTGAAGGGAGAGGGCCTCACTGTGAGGCCCCAAGTGGTATGTGAAGGCCAGGCGTGGGGGCTCACCTCTGTCATCCTGGCATTTTGGGAGGCCAAAGAGAGAGGATGGCCTGAGCCATCCTGGTTTGAAACCAGTCTGGGCACCTTGGCGAGACCTCCTCTCTACAAACAGCCAATAAAATGAGCTGAGTATGGTGGCACATGCCTGTCATTCGGTCCTCTCATGAGACCATGGTGGGAGGATGGCTGGAGCCCAGTATGTGGAGGCTGCAGTGGTCAAAAGTGGGCCCCTGTGCTCTGGCCTGAGTGACAGAATTGGACTCCAAATCAGAATAATAATACCAACCACCACCACCACAACAGGCCAGACTCAGGTGCTCAGCCTGGCATCCCAACCCTTCAGAGGTCGAGGTGAATGGATGGCTAGAGCCTGTGGTTTTGAGACCAGCCCAGGACACTGGGCAAGACTTTGTTTCAGACATCAAAAATAAATCCAATCATTAGCCGGGTGTGGGGGTACAAGCCGGTGGTTCCAGCCATTCAGGGGGCCATGGCAAAAGGATGGCCTGAGCCCTGCAGGTGGAGTCCATGGTGGCTGTAAGTGTGCCCCTGTGCTCAGGCCTGGGCAACAGAGAGGGATTCTGACTACAAATAATCATAATCACCAGCACCGCAACCATCACCACCCCTACCACCCAGCACGAGGAGTCACACACAGGGATGGGAGAGAACAGGCAGTATCCTGCCTGTCGTTCACGGGAGTTTTCAAAGGTGGCCATCAGGTATGTCTGTCCTGTGCCTTCAGTCACACGTCCCAGAAGGCTGGACTCCACCTCCACACTCCTGCCCCGCAACAAAGACCCGTGTGAGCTCAGGGAAGAGACGGCCCTGAGTTAGGGTGGCAGTTGGGCACAGAATGATCAAAGCGGTTCAGAAACACCATGGTCAGCCCAGGTTCTAGTCAGCCGGTCTACTACCATCGAGCGTAGGGAGCGCCCCTTCCTCTCCTGAACTCTCCATTGTCCACCACCCATGCA
>NW_007006051.1:0-2763 GCF_000164805.1 Carlito syrichta
GAAGATTAGTGAGGACAGTGCTCTCTGTTTTTATGGAGGATTACTAACAACACAAGGACTTTAGGCAATTTCAAAAACCAGAGTGATCTATTCATAAAAGAGAATTCTATAAAGTTTTTCATTATAACTTATAATGTCTTAATATGCTAAAATCCTTACCCCACACCCCAAAGAACCTGATAGCCTAACACCACTACCCATCACATGCTGGCTTCACCATCAAGGATGGCTGTGAAGAGATGAATGAAATAGAATAAAGGTAGCATCCTTCACATTGATAGGAAAGTAGAATAATTCTCAGCACCAGCAAAATAGTTTTGTCCACTATAAAATGGTAAAGTTGAATGAGACAACACATGTCATGTGAACACAACGTCAGGACAGAGCAGGCCCTCACTGAGTGCTTGGTCTTCATAACCACTCTCAGCCCTCATCCCGTCATCACTGAATAACCCCTATAGTCTCAACAAAGTTCTTTATACAGACAAAGATCAAGTCTGATGACAGCAATACCTTAATGTTTGAGCATCATAATAGTTTGCTTTAATTCAAGGTCTTACACTTTTTATAAGTATTCTTAGTCCTCTTACCTTCTTTGGACCTCACAATTAGTAGATTCAAAGGTAATGAAACTGAGTTTAGAGAAAGCATTGTTATCAAATCTACAGGAAAAGTTGATGCTAGAACACACAGCTTCTTTTGGTCAGCTGCTGTTTCCTATTCTTATCCTCATGTTTTACATATTATCCAAGGATTTAATTGTGCTGAAAAAATGTGAGTCTAGCAAATTTGTTTGCAAATCCTTCAAGTTCTTGTACAACTTCTGCCTAACTACCTTATGTCAGCAATAAGCAGTGGTGTGTTTACAGTATATGTTTCAAGAAAAGAAGTTATCCTCCAAAAGAGTGTGTATCAGTCAGGATCTGGTAAGGAGAAAAGAAACCACAAGTTATTTTAACAGATGGAATTTAATATAAGGAATTGTTAAATTGGTATCCGAGTAATAAAAGACACAAAAAAAGAACTGAGATGTCACAGAGGAAGCAAGAATAGCCATCAGCTAGGGCTTGGAGAATACAGGGTTGAGGTTGAAGAAGAACACCAACACTGGACACAGACCCCTGATGAGGGGCTAGTCCCCAAGTAGAGATGATGCCTCTGAGAGGGGCATGCTAGGGAAAAGTCTGAAACCAGAATTAATTGCTGAAAACAAACCACTTCTGCTGAGTGAAGAGCAGCTGTTGAACAGATAAATTTTAGAGCAGTGAAACTACTTTACATAATACCATAATGGTGGACACATTGTGCTGTGGTTTGAATGTGTTCCCCAAAGTTCATGCATTTCACCCATAATCCCCAATGCAACATTGCTGGGAAGCAGGGCCTAACAGATGCTGTTTAGGTTATAAGGGCTCCATCTTCACAAATAAATTAATGCCATTATAAAAAGGGCTCAGTAAGGGGGTTCACTCACTCTTGCTCTTCTGTTCTTCTGCCATGTGAGTTCTTTCCCTTTGAAGTAGGCAATGGTCAAGGTGCCATCTTGAAAGCAGAAGGAGACCTGGTCCTTACCAGAAGCCATATCTGCCAGCAACTTAGTCATAAATTTCCCAGTCCCAAGAACTGTGAAAAAAAAATTTCTGTTCTTTATAAATTACCCAGTGTCAGGTATTTTGATATAGCAGCACAAAACAAATGCACATGGTATTTTAAGTGTGTGCAAACCTACAGAATGTATAACACCAGGAGCGAACCTTAAAGTAAACCAAGGACTCTGTGTGATGATGATGTGATGCAGGTTCATCGGTTATAACATATGTGCCCTCTGGGAGGAGATGCTAAAAATGAGGAAGGCTATGAAGGTGTGGGAGCAGGGAAATATGGGAAATCTCCGTACCTTCTATTCAATCTTGCTGTGAACCTAAAACTGCTCTAACCATAAAATCAATTTAAAAAAAAAAGAAGAAAAACCCGTTGTTGCTGAGGGGACACTTTCAGGGAAGGAAGCAACAGGCTAAGCATGTCTAGTCTTCCTCCTTGAGACAAGAAAACTCCCTCCAGTGCCTCCTACTGATGGAAAGTATGAGGAAGGTGCTGGTAAAGGAGAAATGTGATTTTAGAGCCTCAGTCCCAATCTCACAAACCAAATCTGAAGGGTGGTTTGGAGCTGAGAGACGATGACTTAATAATCAGCACAGAATGTTCTCCACAGGCTAAAAGTTTTCAATCTGAGGATGCTCTTGCCAATTGGGCACCTATCTTCATTTGGTTTTCACAGTACGTACCAATACAGAATTTGCTGGTGGCTTCCAGATAAGACTAAAGAGATACTGATCTGGACATTTATTTTCTCCCTCTCCCATTCAAAACCTTCTGCTATTAGGCCACTGGTACATGGTGTGGCAACATCTGCATTCCAAAGAATCTGCTGTTTGTATTAGGAAGTTCCACTACCTAAAAAGAAGCTAAAGAGCTTTGGAGATAAGCCGTCATAGGTTCAAGTCCTGATCTGAACATACTTATTAGCTATGAGATATTAGGTCAACAATTTTATCTCCCTGAGTCTGTTTCCCTGTAATGCAAATTTATCACCTGGACCTTATGTCTTTTTCAAGAATTAAATGAGACATCGATGTAAAGTGCCTGGCACATATGGTGTCAGATACTTTGTATGAGTAAAATAACATATCAAAAGGTTGGAGAGCTACTAATAATCAGCTTTTCTTTTTTGACACCTTCATTTTGTACTTCCAGTGGGTCTAA
>NW_007006052.1:0-735 GCF_000164805.1 Carlito syrichta
AACCAAAAATGTAATAATATTCTCTCTTGGGACACTGGTCAATTATCAAGACAAGTAAAGCGAATCCTTCTTTCCTTGGATGATACTTCCTTTATCTTTATGTCACCTACACATCATTAAAATCCAATGAAGTTTCCTCAGTATCCCACAACCTCCAAATCTAAGAGCTCCTGGTTCCCCCCATCTCCTCTCAGAATACTGAGGTTCTCCTTCCAGCTATGTTCTGATCTCTTCCAGTTAGAATTCATGTTGTCACAGTTGAGCAACCTATTCCTCATCCCGGACTGATTCCAGGTTACTCAATATGCAAATCTGTCCTACTCTGCCATCAGAGTTAATTTTCTAGAACAGTTTTACTTCAACTAACAACAGCACCCACATTTTAAAAAAATCTTCAACTACTCCCCACACTGTTAAAGAAAATCTTCAACTACTCCCCACACTGTTAAAGATCCTTCTTAAGATAGCCTACAAACTTCACAACAGGTTGTGACTCTACTTTCTTAGCCTTACCTCTGAGTGAATCTTACTTGAATACACCAGGATATTTTGCAATTTTTTGTTTTTGCTTCGACTACTTATTGCATCTAGATTATTGTCTCTCCGAAGACTTCCCTCCCCCACACCCTTTGCTGTCAAATTTTTTCTTATTCTTGAAGATCCAGATTAGAATATTCCCTCCTATATTCTCCTACTCCTGTCACTACAGTATATTAGTGAAATATTCATGTAACA
>NW_007006053.1:0-841 GCF_000164805.1 Carlito syrichta
GAATAAACATTTCTCAAAGGAAGAGACATACAAACGGCCAACAGATCTATTAAAATGTCTTTAATATCACTCATCCTCAAGGAAATACAAATTAAAACCACAATGAGTTATACTCTCATACCTGCTAGGATGACTGTTATCAAAAAGATGGAAGATAGTGCTGTTGAGGGTGTGGAGAAAGGGAACCCTTGCACACTGTGGGTGGGAATGTTAATTAGTACAGCCATTGTGGATTACTGTAGAAGTTTCTTCAAAAAACGATAAATAGCCCTATTGTGTGACCTGGCACCTCACTGCTGGGTATATTTTCATAGGAAATATGATCAGTACGTTGAAGATTTCTGCAATCCTATATCCCCTGTAGCACTAATCACAGGAGTCAAGCTGTAGAATCAACATAAACATTCATCAATCCATGAGTGGATAAAGAAAATGGGGCAGATATATACAACAGAGTACTATTTCTCCATACACAAGAGTGAAATACTGCCATTGGTAAAAATAGGGATGAACTTGCAGTAGTTATGCTCAGTGAAACTGTTAAGTGAAAAAACCAGAGATAAGTGATCACCCTTACACGTGGAGTCTTATTTTATTTTATTATTTTATTTGAAAGATGAGGAGTACAATTCAGGGTTAGGTATACAAATATTCATTATGCAGGTATCCTTGTTGATGAGGTGTGCCCTCTCTCCCCTGGCAGTTTCCCCCAACTGCCAATCCCATGCCCCCTTCCTGGCAGTTTCCCACTATTGCCAATCCCTTTCTTTCTTTTTTTTTTGAGTTGGATTCTCACTCTGTCGCCCATACTGGAGTGCAGTGGCTGCTCGCGGCCACCGCA
>NW_007006054.1:0-2843 GCF_000164805.1 Carlito syrichta
TAGTGTCATAAGACACTAATAAGGCAAGTAGTATCAGATGACTCTAACAAGGTAAGTAGTATCATAAGATAACAATAAGGCAAGAAGTATCATAAGACACTAATAAAGGAAGTAGTATGTTACAACACTAATAAGGCAAGTAGTATCAGACGACATTAATAAGGCAAGCTGTATCAGATGACACTAATAAGGCAAGGAACATCAGACGACACTTCTACGACACTAATAAAGCAAGTAGTGTCATAAGACACTAATAAGGCAAGTAGTATCAGATGACTCTAACAAGGTAAGTAGTATCATAAGATAACAATAAGGCAAGAAGTATCATAAGACACTAATAAAGGAAGTAGTATGTTACAACACTAATAAGGCAAGTAGTATCAGACGACATTAATAAGGCAAGCTGTATCAGATGACACTAATAAGGCTAGTAGTATCAGACGACAGTAGTAAGGCAAGTAGTATCAGACGACACTAGGAAGTCAAGTAGTATCAGACGACACTAATAAGGCAAGTAGTATCACATGACACTAATATGGCACGTAGTATCCCACAACACTAATATGGCAAGAGGTAATAGGGGACACTAATAAGGCAAGTAGTTTCAGATGACACTAAGAAGGCAAGTTGTATCAAACGACCTTAATAAGGCAAGTAGTATCAGACGGCAATAATAAGCAAGTAGTAGCAGATGACACTAATAATGCATGTAGTATCAGACGACACTAATAAGGCAAGTAGTTTGAGACGACAAAATAAGGTAAGCAGTATCAGACGACTCTAATAAGGCAAGTAGAATCAAATGACACTATTAAGGCAAGGAGTATCAGAAGACACTAGTAAGGCAAGTAGTATCAGACGACACTGGGAAGTCAAGTAGTATCAGACGACACTAACAAGGGACGTGGTATCAGATGACACTAATACGGCAAGTGTTATCATAAGATGCTAATAAGGCAACTGGTATCAGACGACAATAATGAGACAAGTAGAATCAGACGACACTAATAAGGCATGTAGTATGAGACGACACTAATAAGGCAAGCAGTATCAGACGACACTAATAAGTCAAGTAGTATCAGATGACAGTAAAAAGGCAAGTAGTATCATAAGACATTAATAAGGAGAGTAGTAACATAAGACACTAATAAGGTAAGTATTATCAGAAGACACTAATAAGACAAGTTGTTTCAGACGACACTATTAAGGCAAGCAGTATCATAAGACACTAATAAGGCAATTGATATCAGACGACACTAATAAGGCAAGTAGTATCATAAGACACTAATAAGGCAATTGATATCAGACGACACTAATAAGGCAAGTAGTATCATAAGACACTAATAAGGCAAGTAGTGCTATAAGACACTCTTAAACTAAGTAGTAACATAGGACACTAATAAGTCAAGTAGTATCAGACGACACTAATAAGGGAAGTAGTATCAGACGAAACTAATAAGGCAATTAGTATCATAAGATGCTAATAAGGCAAGTAGTATCAGACAACACGAATAAGTAAGTAGTATCAGACAAAACTAATAAGGCAAGTGTTATCATAAGACACTAATAAGACAAGTGGTATCAGACGATACTAATAAGGCAAGTAGTATCATAAGAAATAAGTCAAGTAGTACCATAAGACCCTATTATATTAAATAGTATCATAATACGCTAATAAGACAAGTAGTATCAGACAACATTAATAAGGCAAGTTTTAACATAAGACACTAATAAGTCATTTAGTACTGTAAGACACGAACAGAGAAAGTAGTATCATAAGCAACTAATAAGGAAAGAAGTATCATAAGACACTAATATATCAAGTAGTAACATAAGACACGATTAAGACAAGTAGTATTATAAGACACTAATAAGGAAAGTATTATCATAAGACACTAATATAGCAAGTAGTATCAGACGACAATAATAAGTCAAATAGTATCAGTCGTTACTTCTAAGGCAAGTGGTATCAAACGACACTAATAAGGCTAGTAGTATCAGACGTCAGTAGTAAGGCAAGTAGTATCAGACGACACTAGGAAGTCAATTAGTATCAGACGACACTAATATGGCAAGTAGTATCACATGACATTACTATGACAAGAAGTATCAGAGGACATTCATAAGGCAAGTAGTTTCAGATGACACTAAAAAGGCATGTAGTATCAACGACACTAATAAGGCAAGTAGTATTAGATGGCAATAATATGGCAAGTAGTATCAGACGACACTAATAAGGCAAGTAGTATCTCTCGACACTAATAAAGAAAGAAGTATCAGACGACACTAATAAGGCAAGTAGTATCAGACCGCACAATAAAGGGAAGTAGGATCAGGCGGCACTATTATGGCAAGTAGGATCAGGCGGGATTAATAAGGCAAGTAAGACCAGGTGTCGCTAAATAGGCATGTAGTATCAGGAGGCACTAATAAGACAAGTACGATCAGAGAGCACTAATAAGGCAATTAGGATTAGATGACATTAATAAGGCACGTAGGATCAGACCACACTAATAAGGCAAGTAGGATCAGAGGGAACTAATAAGGCATGGAGTATCAGATGGCACTCATAAGACCAGGAGTATCACACTGAACTAAAAAGGCAAGTAGGATCAGATGGCACTAATAAGGAAAGTAGGATCAGAGGGAACTAATAAGACAAGGACGATCAGACTGCACTAATAAGGTCAGGAGTATCTGACTGCACTAATAAGGCAAGTAGGATCAGACGGCACCAATAAGGCAAGTAGGATCAGACGTAATTAAAAAGGCAAGTAGTATCAGACGGCACTAATAAGGGAAGTAGGATCAAACGACACTGATAAGGCAAGTAGGATCAGTAG
>NW_007006055.1:0-673 GCF_000164805.1 Carlito syrichta
AAACTATTGTTGCATTTCTACCAAAAGATAACAACACATATTTTCTTTTTCTAAATATAAAGGAAACACATACTGTTTGAAAAAAAAAAAAAAGCCAAGGCCGGGCTTGGTGACTCAGCCTGTAATCCCAGTACTTTGGGAGGCCGAGGAGAGTGGATTGCCTCAGCCAGCGGTTTGAGACCTACCCAGGCAGCTTGGCGAGACCTCGCTCTACAATAACTCAAAAATTAGCTGGGCATGGTAGTTCCAGCTACTTGGAAGGCTGAGGCAGAAGGATCGCCGGAGCCCAGCGGGTCGAGGCTGCGGTGGCCGGGAGCGGTCACTGCACTCCAGTCTGGGCGACAGAGTGAGACTCCAAAAAAAAAAGCCAAATCAGACAGATCTCTGTGAAATGAAAGTCTTTTCTTGCATACCTTTCCTCTAAACTTATTCCCTTCTTAGAAAGTGTAAGCAAAAGAGTGTTTTTCTTACATCCTGCTGCCCCATTTGATCACCTCTCCTGTCACTCAAGATAGGAAGACCCCTGGAACCTTATCCAATCAGTGGGTGATGACTTGGAAACTGGTCAGAGTGGCCGGAAGTGAGGCGGCAGCTTACAGCTTCTGACAAGGCTTCTTGTACCTGGCGTCTGTGGATGTGCTGTTCTCTGAGAGAACCGTGGGTCTTTACTTCA
>NW_007006056.1:0-721 GCF_000164805.1 Carlito syrichta
TGACGCCAAACTAAAGACAGTTCTGAAAAGGAACTTCTGATCAGTCTCTGTATGATGAGGGCTGGGTGCTATTAGGTGTTAGTGGATGAATGAGGAACGTAGAACACTTAGTGTCAAACGTATTAGAAAGATATTACCAAAGAAAAAGAAAAAAAGAAAAAAGATCAGTTCCAGCCTGTTCTTCAAATCTAATGCCTGTGTCTTATTTTAAGGACGAAAGGATGTCAGCCATGCCTGTGACTTGTCAACTGAAACCCACCATCATTTCTGGACCATATCTTGTAGGCTTAACTTTTCTACTTGCTGTTTAGAAAATGCAAATATAAAAAGTGAAACAGAACTCCCAGGGCGGGAAGGGACTCACAGATCATCTTGTGTAGCCTTTTCTTCCTGTAAATGAGGAAGCCAATACATTCGTAATAAATGTCACATGGCAGAAAGTAAAACAAAAACAAAAACAAGCAAAGCTATGTGGCAGTTATACTGAAGTAATTTAATCATTCACAATGGAATATATAGCATACCTCATTGGGAACAGGTAGTAGATAATGTTGGTTGCCTGCTCAATATCGAGTCCCCTCTCTCCTTCTTCACAGAAGCCTGTATGGGTGTCCATCCTGTTACTATCTCAGAGGTACACCCTTAAACCTATCGTGGTCAAGGGGAACAGGAGAGAAGTTCACTGGTCTCTGAGAGTGGACATGTGACCCAGTTTTGACCA
>NW_007006057.1:0-510 GCF_000164805.1 Carlito syrichta
CACTCCCCACCCCACTCCACCTGCCAGGGAAGCCAAGCCCCTTACCCCAGTCTGGGCCATGCCAAAAGGCCCCGGGTTCATACCCAGGAAAAGCACTTCCTTGGGGTCCTGGCAGAAGTGAATCATGTAGTTGCGATGCAGCTCCCATGCATACTCCACAGGGTTGTAAATGATGCCCACAGGCTCCAAAAATTGCAGCTGGCTCAGCTCAGCATTGAGTCAAAGCTCTTCCTCCAGGAAGTCCTCAGCCAAGCTCTGAGGGCAGGGCTGGGACTCTATCACAGCACCCGCAGGCTCAAGGAGGGGCCCCAGTGGGAAAGCCTGGGGCACAGCCATGCCGTTGTCACCTGGAAGAGATGGGCAGAGGTCCCATCAGACCTCAAGTGTGGGAGGCACCTGTGCTGGTGAGGGCCCCTGCCATTCCCTGGGCTCAGAAGGGGCCCTCTGTGAGCCTGTGTCAGTCATCCACCAACTACCAAGTAGACCTGAGCTCATCTCAGTTCTTGGTGA
>NW_007006058.1:0-1148 GCF_000164805.1 Carlito syrichta
AGAGGTTTTACCAAAATCTGTGGAAGAAATAACTTAAACTCTTCAGTGTATTTTGGTTACCAAAGAGTAAGAATTTCACACTGTTTTAGTTTATCAGAGTGTGTCCTTATAAAATTGAACAGTCCATTCATAGCCCTGCTATAACTTGAATTATCATTTGTGATTTTTACCATACGTTTTGTATATTTATTTTTAATTTTAAAGATGTGGGGTACAATTCATGGTTAGGTACATATGTGGTCATAGTGCAGGTAAAGTTTGGGTACCCTAGTTGATGTTATGTGTCCCCCTCCCTCCCCCGCAGTGTCCCACTACTGCCAATCCCTTTCTTATAGTATTATGATAAATGTTCAGGGTCCACTTATGAGTGAGTACATGTAGTACTCAGATCTTTGTTTCTGTGATAAACCACTGAGAATGATGAACTCTAAATCCATTCAGGTTGCTGTGAAGCCCATAATTTTGCTTTTTCTTCATGACTGTGTTATATTCCATCGTGTATATACATTTTGCATATTTCTGGTAGGACTTTATAATCATTTAATTCTGTATGATTTGTATTAATTGTTTCCATAGTAAGGAACACCTACATGTAACATCACAAATGTATGTAACATAAAATAGGAACTTTCATTCGTAGAAGAAAACGAGTCTTCACTGTGACTTTTCCTTTTATTTGAATTCAGAGTTAACACTGCCTCAACATGCAGGTGTGGCCTCGCAGCAGGTGTTTTCTGTGCACACGCAGACACATAGATGTGTTTCTGGAAAGACTGGTGCTCACATTTTGCAGCATTAGGAGCCTTGCTATTTGAAAAACATTTAGTTATGATGTTTGTTATGCTGAGAAAAATTGTTTTAACAAACACTGACAGATCGCTTTGTAGCAGGCCAGCTCTTCAAGTGACTCATTCAAAAGGACAGTATTTTATAACAGGTGTAAAATCAAAGGCATTTAGTGAAATATTTGGCCCGTGATTTTCCATGAATAGTTTGTTTATGAAGAGTTCAATATTCAGGGAAGATGGAAAAACAGTCTGTGGCAGCTAAAGTAATAAAACTGGGTTAATCCCAAATTGACAATCTAAAGTCCTTTAATATTATTTGTGCAATCAAGAAACAATCCCCCTAGTCTGTCATCTCTTTCA
>NW_007006059.1:0-598 GCF_000164805.1 Carlito syrichta
CTTCTTTGCAGATTGAGTCAGTGACCATTCACAGTTGTATTATACTCCTGTTATTATCTTTTCTCATAGTTCTCTCACTTCACAAAGCTTCCTATATGAGTTTGTCACAACAAAAGGTCAAGTTCCTGCACAGAGGGATTATGTCCTTGTTTCACTGAGCATATATGTGCCCAAATATTTCCTGAGTAAAGAAAGAGTACCTGCCGGGCTCAGTGGCTGAGCCTGTAATCCCGTGCCTTTGGGAGGCTGAGGGGAGTGGATTGCCTGAGCCCATGGGTTTGAGACCAACCTGGGCAGCAGACCGCATCTCAACAATAAATCAAAAAATCAGCCGGGCATGGTAGTGCATGCCTGTAATTCCGGCTACTCGGAAGGCTGAGGCGGAAGGATCACCAGAGCCCAGCAGGTGAGGCTGCGGTCGCTGGGAGCAGCCACTGCACTCCAGTCTGGGAAAACGGAGTGAGACTCCAACTCAAAAAAAAAAAAAAAAAAAAGAGTACCTACATCTTGGAATTCTCGTGATTAGCAAGACATTGCGTGCCTTCCTCTACTTCAATGTCTAGTGGAATAAATAAGAACTATGGTAGGAGACAATAGA
>NW_007006060.1:0-759 GCF_000164805.1 Carlito syrichta
CTCATGCCTGTATCCCAGTACTTTGAGAGGCTGAGGTAGGAGGATTGCCTGAGCAGGAGATTGAGACCAGCCTGGGCAACCTAGTGAGACTTTGTCTCACACACACACACACACACACACACACACACACACACACACACACACACGTTAAATTAGCCAGGAGTGGTGGCATGTGTCTGTAGACCCAGGAACTCTAGAAGCTGAGGTTGGGGGATTGTTTCAGTCCTGGAGTCTGAGTCTGTGGTGGTCATGATTGTGCCACTGCACTCCAGACTGGGTGACAGAGTGAGGTCCCAACTAATAAAACAAAAACAAAACACACACACACAACAGCAAAAAACCTTCTATGTTCACGTTGTTGCCTAGAAATTAAGTTTGAGAAAACCATAATTGCCAGGCTTCTGTATTATTATTATTATTGTTTTAAATGTATACATGTGTTTTTCTTGGTTTTAAGCATTATGTCCGGGCCTGAGCCTGGACCCAAATAGGGGTTGGACACAAAGGCATTAGTTTCTCTTTCTCATAAAGAAATAGGAATATCAAGGACTAGGACAAACAACAGAAAATAAAGAGAACAATCTCTAGACAGAGATGAACTCAGATGGTGACAGTGAGCCAGGTTTGGGGCAGACTGAGAGACTATAAAAGCACCAATTCTCTATTGCTGATGAAATATGATCACAGTGATGCCTAATATAAAACCGTGGTTTCTGCCTGTGCTCTCTGACCCATTAAATAAAATTCTGTGACTCAAGA
>NW_007006062.1:0-870 GCF_000164805.1 Carlito syrichta
AGACAAGAGTTACACACAAATATGGCGAGATGATGCCTTAGTCCTGTAATCTGGCTTTAGTTGTGCCGAGAAACCCAACTGAATTGCATGGACTGGTTCTTGGATACAACAATCAAGAGGACCAGAAGATTGCTGGGAATCATTACTGACACTTGTCCTTTCCAAGTGGCAATTTGCACTGAAGATTTGGAGAACAAGACGGTGAGATTACAGATAAACCATTATAATGGAGCCCTGTAGAAATGCATTGAGGCCTTACGTAACCCACATTCCTTTTTATATTATCAGGAAGATGCCCGGACTTTTTCTGGTGACGTGGAAGTACAAACTCTTACATACCAATATTCATCCGCCAAGTAGTTTCCCAGGGACCTGGAATCGAAGATTCCTGGTTCCCCCTTAAGAATACATCCTAAATATGTGGGAACCCCTAATCCCATATTCTCAAATGGCGGATGTTTCCGTGTATTGTGGAATCTGGTCTTACAGGACCCTGTCAAACAATTTGACCAGTAGGTCAGATTCTCAGTTACAACTATCAAGAGGGGCAACAGGTTACTGGGGATCAGCAATGCCCAGTTTGTGGTATGCATATAGGACGTTGCTCTATATAATATGAGAACCAGGACTCCCAGATTTCAGATTAGCATTTGCTAAAGTCCCTGTCTTTTCCTAGGTATGAACACCGCCTTAAGCCACGGATAATTTAGCAAATGCCCAGATGTTTGCAAGTTACATGGAAACCGAGTTTCCTGGTTCCTGTTTAGTAAAGCGTGTAGAATCTTTCAAGGGACACAGTGAGTCACATTCCTATTTCATTCTAAGCAAAAGGACGAGATGTTTCCTGTTGGCCTGGAAGTCAGACTCTGG
>NW_007006063.1:0-984 GCF_000164805.1 Carlito syrichta
CTCTTATTTCATTCTACTTTTCTCTGTTCTCCTCATTGCCATTACTTGTATCTTGGATTCAGGGGGTACACAAATGTACCCATTGCGTCATCATATAGAGTGGTGGTGGGGAGTGGGTCTCAAGGAACCCAAACTATAATCAGTGAACATTGTGATATACAAGTAGTTTCTAAATCTTAGCTCTCCATCTTCCATCTTTTTTGACTCTCAAAATTACAAAAGACAGCAAAGCTTCCCACCCACAGCCCTATTTCAAAATAGAACAAATTCAGAGCCCTGATCAGGGAAGAATAGAGAGTTGAACAAGCATCAGAAATGAAAGCCTCTCCCATTGCCACTGAATAATGGAACTAAAGAGAAAAGAAAGAGATCTGTCACAAATGAGGAGAAATCAATGGAAGAACACAGGTAATTCTCAGTATTACAAAAAGAAAATGCCTGAAAAATCAGACCCCAGAGCCCAAAAAATAAATAACAAGATGACAAGCATGGAAAGCAGAATTAATCAATCAGAAGAAAAAGTCTCAGAACTTGAAGGCCAAAGCATGGAATCAACCCAATCTGTAAAAAACACAGAATGAACACTCAGAAAGAAAGAACAAAGCCTGCAAGAGATGTGCAATTATATCAAGAGGACAAACCTATGCCTGATTGTTATCCCAGAAGCAGAAAGGGAAAGGAAGACCACCTTGGAGTAAGTATTCCAGAAGGTTATCCAAAAAGACTTTCACCATCTCACCAGAGATATAACCATCCAAACACAAGGCATACAGAAAACCCCCACAAGACATCAAATGAGAAGATCAACCCCTAGACACATAGTAATTCACAAAGTAGACACAACAGAAAAAAATCATAAAGGCAGCAAGAGAAAAAGATCAGACTACTACCAGGGAAAACCAATCAGAAAAGTAGCAGACCTAATGCAAGAACACTACAAGCTAGAAAGGACTGAAGTCCAATATTCAAAGTCCTCAAAGATAA
>NW_007006064.1:0-799 GCF_000164805.1 Carlito syrichta
GGATTTTATGTATCACATGGTTGATAGCAGAGAGGACCCAGTCTTTGGAAGTTTAAGACTCCAACACAAAGCAGAATCCTTGAATGGCTACCCCTCAGATAACACAGAGGATAGAAACACACACACACACACACACACACACACACACACACACACACATACACACACACACACAGCATCTTACTAGCATATATAATTGGGGGGGACACAGAGACACATTTTTACCTGTGCTTGAGTGGAGAGAAAAAAGTGTTTGCTCTCTTACAGAGTTTTGAAGTTAAAATTTATACTATCTGTGTGGCATACCACTTAGCAAATAAAGTAATGCAAATTATAGGTTGCAATACTTGTGGTATGCCTGCAGAAACAAATGCAAAATTTCTGGACAGAAAATACCCTAGACTTCACAAGTAAAGCTTCAATGAAGATAATAAAGTCAGACACCAAAAGTACAAAACACATGGGAAAGCATTTCATCATGGGCAAAAGTCAGCAAACACAATAAAAGACAGAGTTAGATCTCCTTGAAATTCAGACCATGGAGCAATGTCATAAAGAGTATTGTATAATGTAAGTATGCTTAAAATTATTAAAGACATAAAAGGAAGAGACAAAGTCACAGCAAAAGAATAAGAGCTAAGGAAAACAGAACCAAAAAGATATGAAAAAGAGAACTTCTAGAAATTAAAAAGTTATTCAAATGTCTGAAATTCAATGGATAAACTAAACAAAGACTAAACAAAGCTGAGAAATTAGTCTATACGCTAGAGGGTAGATATGAACAAATTACTAAAGGCAC
>NW_007006065.1:0-756 GCF_000164805.1 Carlito syrichta
AAATTAGTCCAACGACAAAAATAAGACAATTAGTATCCGACGACACGAATAAGATCATTAGTATCTGGCGAACCGAATAAGACAATTAGTGTCCGACAACATGGATACAATTAGTATCTGGTGACACGGAGAAGACAATTAGTATCGGGTGACACGAATAAGATAATTAGTATCTGGCGACACGTATAAGACAATTAGTATCTGTCGACACAAATAAGACAATTAGTATCCAACGACATGAATAAGACAATTAGTATTCGATGGCACAAATAACACAATTAGTATTTGATGACACGATTAAGACAATTGGTATCCGGCGACATGACAGAGACAATTAGTATCCGGAGACACGATTAAGACAATTAGTATCCGGAGACACGAATAAGACAACTAGTATCTGGCGACATGATCAAGACAATTAGTATCCGGTGACATGAATCAGACAATTAGTATACAGCAACAAGTATAAGACAACTAGTATTCGATGACACAGATAAGACAATTAGTATCCGGCGACACGAGTAAGAAAATTAGTATCCAACTACACAGAAAGGACATTTAGTATCCAGCAACACGGATAAGACAATTAGTATCCGGCGACAATAAGAAGACAATTAGTATCCGACACACGAATAAGACAATTAGTATCAGACGACTCAAAATGACAGTTAATATCCGATGACACGAATAGACCAATAGAATCCGATGACTCGATAAGATCATTAGTATCTGACGACATGACTAAGACAGTTACTG
>NW_007006066.1:0-819 GCF_000164805.1 Carlito syrichta
ACTAGCTTAATAACTAGCTATCCAGATGGCTAACCATCTGACTTAATTAGCTTTTTAACTAGCTAACCAGCTGGATAGCCAAATGACTTAATGGGCTGACTTCAGCTAACTTAACTAGCTGGCTACCTATCTAGCCAGCTGTCTAGCCATCTGACTTACCTCGCTGAATTAAGCTAGCAAGCTGGCTAGCCAGCACACTTAACTAGCTAGCTGCCTACCTAACCAGCAGGATAGCCAGCTGACTTAACTAGGTGAATTGAACAGCCAACTAACTAACCAACTAACTAAACTAACCAACTAACTAAACTAGCTAACTCCCTAGCAAGGCAGCTGCCTAGCCAGCTGATTTAACTAGCTGACTTAACTAGCTAGCTACCTAGCTAGCCAGCTGACGTAGTTAGCTAACTAGCTAGATACATAGCTTGCCAGGTGACTTAAATTGTTACCTAACTAGCTAACTACCAGCTAGCAAGCTGACATAAATAGTGAGTTACCTAGCTAGCTAATTGTCTTCACTAGCTTGCTAACTAGTTACCTTACTCATTATCTAACATGCTAGCTAGGTGACTATCTTATGTAACTCGTTAGTTAATGAGCTAACTAGCTGACATAACCAGCTGACTTAAATCATTAGCTAACTAGCTAGTTAGCTGACTCATCCAGCTGACTTAACTCGTTAGCTAAGTAGCTAGTTAGTCTACTCAACCAGCTGACTCAACCCGTTTGCTAACTAGCTAGCTTGCTGACTCAACCAGTTTTCTTAACCCGTTAGTTACCCAGCTAACTATCTGACTCAACCTGCTGACTTACCCATTAGCT
>NW_007006067.1:0-649 GCF_000164805.1 Carlito syrichta
CCAGGGCTACCTAGTGAGTACCCAAATGAGAGAGAGCGAGGAAAAGAAAGAAAGAAAGTAGGAAAGAAAGTAGGAAAGAAAGAAAGAAAGAAAGAAAGAAAGAAAGAAAAGAAAGAAAGAAAATCTAAGTCAACATAGAAATCAATTTGCATGCAAAACTTCTCCCCTCGTCCTTCACCCCCACCCTCCCACATACGAGGGACCCCCAAGAACAGCACCTTCCCTCCCCAATCCCCCACAAGTGGCTGCCGAGGCTTTGGTGTGGGAGTTCCTGAGGCTCCCTGGCTAGAATCCTGCCGGCTCTCCTCTCCAAGCTGAAAAATGTGGCCCAGGCAAGCTGGCTCTCTGTTGGCAATGAGAACCTTATACCAAGAAAGGTTGGGCACACATACATCACCTGGGGACATTTCTTCCCCCCAGCTCCATTTTTCTCACTCTAAAGTCAGTCGCCCTTTGAACACACCATGCACAGTTGAGAATCTGTGTACAATTCTCATGTTTTTGGAGACAGGGTCTGGTTCTGTGGTCCAGGCTAGGTCCTGGGGAAAGGACCATCATTCACCACCAGTCTCGAAATTGTGGGCTCTCGAGATCCTCCTGCCTCAGTCTCAGGAGTGTCCGGGATGATGGGCACCACACCCCAGACACC
>NW_007006069.1:0-768 GCF_000164805.1 Carlito syrichta
CACATTACCAAATGGCAAGATGATCATTTGATTGTGGAATCTGGCCTTTCAGGACCTTGAGAAACAAATGGACGAAAAGGCCGGATTCTCAGTTACAACTATCAAGAGACACAACACATTCCTGGGGATTGCTAATGCCCGATTTGTCATATGCATATAGGACGTTACTCTGAATAATATGGGGACAAAGACTCACATATTCCAGATTAGCATTTAGCTAAAGTCCGTGTCGATTCCTAAGTATGAGCACTGTCTTAAGCCAGGGATAAGTTAGCAATTGGCCAGATGTTTGCAAGTTACATGGAAACCGAGTTTCCTGGTTCCATTTTTGCAACACGTGTAGAAACTTTCAAGGGACACAGTGACTCAGGTTCCTATTTTGTTCTAAGCAAAACGACGAGATGTTTCCTGTTGATCTGTAAGTCCAGACTTTTGTATACCCATAGAAAGATAACAAGAATATGCCTGGGAAAGTGGATTCTAAGATGCCTGGTTCCCTCCAAAAAATACCTCCTACAAATTTGAACACCAAAACCCAAAGTCCTAATTCCGAATAGAAGAGCCACTGAAGTTTCTGGAGTACGAGGTAACACTGAAGTCAGGTCTTACATACAAAAAATCCTAGCGGATGACTTGTGTCCTGGAATCTGGCGTCAGAGGTTCCAAGTATCTAAATGGACTTGCAGTGCCAGATTCTAGTTCAAACTATTAAGAGTACCAGAGTGTTGCTGGAGTCCAGGATGATTGATTCGTATATCCACATAACAA
>NW_007006070.1:0-668 GCF_000164805.1 Carlito syrichta
CCATACCAGAGTTACATCCAAATATTGCAAGAAGATACTTTTTTTCTGGGAATCTGGCCATAGTTGTCCTGAGGAACCTAAGCGACTTGTACTACGAGATACCCGTTTACAACTCTCAAGAGTAACAGAATGTAGCTGGAGTCCTGAAAAGACTGATTCATAATACCCACAAGCCAAATATCTCCGAAATATGAGACGAGCTTCAAGCCCTGATTCTTGTTTATCCCGTGGCACCACACCCCTGAGAATTTTTCGGATTTGGGACTAGTGTATCAAAGATTTCTTAGTCTTCCTTAGCGAGGGGCCGTGTAATTTGCTGTATATGAGGTCTCCCTTTCCCAAGAACCCTGTTTAGAAACCCTGAATCTTGTTTAGCCCCTAGCAAGATTTCATGTAGATATTGTGACGTACGAACCGTGTAAAACAGGTTTCTTATTTCTCCTTAGGAAGTGATCGTGTAGATTCTGTATATGAGGACTGCCATTACCTATTTTGCAGCTTCTAAACCCTGATTCTTTTTGAGCCCACAACAGATGGCCTGTGGATATTTAGAACTGAAGACTGCTATAACCCCAATTCTTTTTCTTCCTTGGCAAGGGTCCCGTGTATTTTCCTGTATATTAAAACTCTATTATGTAGATCCTGCTTCAAAACTCTGATTCTTTTTT
>NW_007006071.1:0-662 GCF_000164805.1 Carlito syrichta
CAAAATCAGGATATCTTGCTGAGAACGGAAAGGAAACCGGTTCTAGGAGTTCTCATTAACCGGAATAAACAGGGCCTCTTGATCAGGTTTTATCAGCAATCTGGGCTTCTGGGTCCCTACATTTCTCAGAGATACTTGCTCCGTGGAATCGCTAAATCTGTCATTTCAGATCTACAGGAGCTTTCTGGTCCTCTTGTTACTTGTAATCAAGGATCTGGCTCTCCAAATCCTTTTTTGTTCCAGCAACATCTACGACCAAAATCATGCTCCCCAGAATCAAAAGACACATTGATGGTACAAAATGCCTCAATTCTGGTGATGTCAAACTACAGAAAATACCTGTGGTGGGCAGATTGGTATTAGGATGTTGGGTTTTGAAGATTCCATATTTTGGGGAGGTCTTGTGAAGGAGTACCAGGAATTTTGTATTCCAGTTCCCAAAGAACATTATAGGAGTCTTCGTCTTGATATCTAAACCACTCGAATTCTCGGTCAACCGGAAATATCTCGGCAACCTGAAGAGTGAAGCAAGAAGCTGTGAAACGGGAGTCGTCATATAGAGGAAACTACATGTCATATTGCTAAGGAAGTATAAGGAATCTTGGTTACATGAGTCCTCAAACCCAAAATCTATAGGCCATCTTCCTAAGAGGTAACCACGA
>NW_007006072.1:0-2847 GCF_000164805.1 Carlito syrichta
TCCAGCTGACTAGCTAGGTAGATAGCTAATTAAGCCAACTGGCTACCTGGATGGCTATTTAGTTAAGTCAGCTATTTAAGCCAGCTGTTTGGCCAGCTGGCTAGCAAGGTGGCTGCCAAATTAAGACGGTTAGTTAGCAGGCTGATCTTGTAGGTGGCTAGCTAGTCAGCTAGGTGGATAGCTAGTAAGCTAGCTAGTCAGCTTGCTAGTCAGATAGCTATTTATGTCAGCTAGGTCATCAGCTAGCTAGTCAGGTAGATCATTAAGTTAACTAGCCAGCTAAATAGCCAGCTGGCTTGCTAGTTAGGTAACCTAGTTAAGTCAGCTGGCTAGCCAGCTGCCTTGCTGGGTTGCTAGCTTGTTAATTCAGATAGCTAGCAAGCTGGCTAGCTAGTTAAGTCAGCTAGCTTGTCAGCTGTTTAGCTAGTTAGCTAGGTAGTTAAGTCAGCTGGCAAGCCAGCAGAATACATAGGTAGCGAGCTATTTTAGTCAGTCAGTTAGCCACCTGGTTAGCTAGTAATGACAGTTAGTTAAATCAGCTGGCTAGTCAGCTGGCTATCTACTTATGTCAGCTAGTTGAGTCAGATGGCTGGCCACCTGGCTAGCTGGTTAAGTCAGCAAGTTAATTCAATTGTCAAGTCAACTGGCTAGCTAGGTAGCTTGCTAGTTACATCAGCTGCCTAGCCAGCTGGGAAGCTTGTTAAGTCAGGCAGTTAAGTCAGCTGGCTAGCCACCTGGATAGGAAGGTAGCTAGGTAATTAAGTCAACTAGCTAGCTGACTGGCTAGCTAATTAATTCAGCAAGTTAAGTGAGCTGTCTAGCTGGCTGGCTAACTAGTTGGCAAGCTAGTTAAACCAGCTGGCTAGCCATATGGCTCTATTGTTAAGTCAGCTAGTTAAGTCAGCTTGTTAGCCAGCAGGCTAGGTAGGTGCCTGACTAGTTAAGCTGACTGGTTTCCAGGCTGGTCAGTTAGGTAGCCCGCTAGATAAGCCAGTGGGGTAGATGACTGACAGGCAGAGTGGCTAGCTAGTTTAACCAGCTGGCTATCCAATCGCCCAGAATGCCAGATGACTATTTAACAAGCCAGGTATCTAGATGTTTTTGCCAGATGGCTAGTTGTGTAGATAACCAGTTGTCTAGCTAGTTAAGTCAGCTGGGTAGCCAGTTATCCAGCCCAGTTGCTAGTCAGCTAATTAAGTCAACTAGCTAGCTAGCCAGCTTGTTAAATCAGTTAGCAAATCAGCTAACCATTCAGCTAGCTGGTGAAGTCAGATGGCTAGTCAACTTGCTGGTCCGCAAGCTAGTTAAGTCAGCTAGCTAGTCAGCTAAATAGTCAGATAGATAGTTGTCAGTAAGCCAATTAACAAGCCAGATAGCGAGCTAGTTATGTTAGCAAGCTAGAGAGTTAGATAGCTTGTTTGCTAGCTAGTTATGTCAGCTAGGTAGGCATCTAGCTAGCCATCTAGCTAGTTAAGTCAGCTATAAAATCAGCTAGATAATTAGCTAACTAGTTGGGTAGCAATCAGCTATCTGGTCAGATAAATAGTGTGCTAACTCGCTTTCCATCAGTCAGCTAATTAGTTGGCTTGCTCGCCTGCACACTGCTCAGCAAACTAGTCCGCTCACTCACCAGCCAACAGGTCAACTAAATTGTCAGCTCGCTCCCAGGCCAACAGGTCAGCTAACTATTCGTCTTGCTAGACAGTGGACTAGTTAAATCAGATCATCAGTTGACTCATAAGACGGCTGACTAGCTAATGCAGCTCACATGTCAGGTCACTTGCTGGCACACTAGTTGAGTCAGCTCACCTGTCGGCTCATTCGCTGTCTGACTGGTTAACTCTTTTGACCATTCGGCTCACTCACTAGCCGACTAAAGTCAGCTGACCAGTCAGCTCACTCGCTGGCTGACTAGTTAAATCAGCTGACAAGTTGGTTCACTCGCTGGCCAAATAGTTAAGTCAGCTGACCAGTCAGTTCACTTGCCGGCCAACTACTTAAGTCAGCTCACCTGTGAGATCACTCACTGGCCTACTAGTTAAGTAAGGTAACCGGTCAGTCGACTAGCTGGCTAACTGTTTAAGTCAGCTAACCAATTGGTCAAATAGTCGGCCAACTTGTCAGCTGACAAGTTAGGTCTGCTAACTTGTGGGTGGTCTATTTAGGTCAGCTAACTAGTCGGCCAACAAGTTAGTTCAGCCTACTAGCCAACCAAACAGTTAACTGAGCTAACTTGTGGGTCAACTTGTCAGTACAACTAATTAAGCCTGCTAACTAGTCGTCCAACTGGTTGGCCAACTTGCTAAGCCAGCTAACAAGCCGGCCGCGTAGTAGAGAACGTGTTAAACCATATAAGTAGTCAGCCAAATCATCAGACAAATTAAGTCACCAACCTAACTCGTTACCCAACTAGTTAAGACAGCTAGATAACTCGTTTACCAAATAGTTAAAAGAGTTATCTAACTCATTAACCAACTCGTTAAGTCAGCTATTTCGTTAGCCAAATAGTTAAGTGAGCTAGCTAATTCAGCTAGCTAATTAGCTAACTAGCTAAGTCAGCTAGCTAAGATAGCTAACTCACTAGTTTGCTAACTATTTAAGTCAGCTACTTAAGTTTGCTACCTCACTAGTTAGCTAACTAGTTGACTCAGCTATTCAGTCAGCTAAATATTTAGCTAGCTATTTAATTCAGGTAGTTAAGTCAGCTAGCTAACGAGTTATATCAGTCAGTTAAGTCAGCTAGCTAAATATTTAATTCAGCTAGCTAAGTCAGCTAGCAGCTAGTTAAGTCAGCTTTTTAATTTAGTTAACTGGTAAAGACAACTAAACAGGTAATTAACCAATGGG
>NW_007006072.1:3661-5516 GCF_000164805.1 Carlito syrichta
CTGGCTAGCCATCTGGGTAGCTGGTTAAGTCACTAGTTTAGTCACCTGTCTAGCCAGCTGGCTAGGTAGGTAGCTAGCTACATAAGTCAGCTTGCATGCAAGAAGGCTAACTGTTCAATTCAGCTAGTTAAGTTAGCAAGCTTTCCTTTTGGCTAGGTAGTTAGCTAGCTAGTTAAGTAAGCTGGCTAGCCAGCATGCTAGCTTAAATCAGCTAGGTAAGTCAGCTGGCTAGCCAGATGACTAGGTAGGTAGCCAGTTATTTAAGGCAGCTGTCTAGCCAGCTGACTTTCTGGTTAAGTCAGCTAGTTAAGTCACCTGGCAACCAGCTGGTTAGCTAGTTGTCAGCTCATTAAGTCAGTTGGCTATCCAGCTGGTTAGCTAGGTAAAAAGTTAGTTAAGTCAGATGACTAGTCATCAGTCTAGCTAGTTATTTCAGTTAGGTAAGCCACCTGGCTAGCTTTGAAGTCAAGTTTATAAGTCAGCTAGTCATTTCAGGAAATTAGTTAGCTAAGTCAGCTAGTTAAGTCAGCTGGCTAACTAGATAGCTAGCTAGGTAGCTACCTAGGTAAGCCAGCTAGATAAGCCAGTTGGCTAGCTAGGTAGCTAGCTGACTAAGTCAGCTAGTTAATCCAGCTTGCTTGCTAGTTAAGTCAGTGGGTTAAGTCAGCTGACTAGCCAGCTGCATAGCTGGGTAGCTACCTAGTTGAATCAGCTGGCTAGCCCATTATATAGCTAGTTAAGTAACCTAATTAAGTCAGCTCACTAGCCAGATGGTTACTATGTAGCTAGGTACCTAAGTCAGCTGGCAAACCAACGGGAAATGTAGATAGCTATCTAGTTAAGTCAGTTGGCTATCCAGGTAGCTATCTAGGTTACTAGGCAGTTTTGTCAGCCTTCTAGCCAGCTGGCTAGCTAGTTACATCACCTAGTTAAGTCAGTTGGCTTGACAATTGGCTAACTAGGTAACTAGATAATTAGGTCAGCTGTCTAGTCCATTTGCTAGCAGGTTAAGTTAAGCTGGCTAGACTGCTTGCTAGCTATTTAGTAAGTTAGTTAACTCAGTTAACTAACAATAAGGTCAGATGTACAAGTCAGCTAGTTAAGTCAGATGGCTAGCCAGATGACTAGCTAGGCAGAGAGATAGTTAACTCAATTGGATAGCCAGTTGGCGAGCTAAATAAGTCAGTCAATTCAGCTGGCTAGCCAGCTATCTAGCTAGGTAGAGAGCTAGTTAAGTCAGCTGGCTAGCCAACTGGGTCACTTGTTATGTCACTTAGCTGTGTCAGCTTACTAGCGAGCTGGCTAGATGGTTGTCAACTAGTTAAGTCAGCTAGCTAGCCAGCAGGTTAGCTAGGTAGCAAGCTAGTTAAGTCAGCTGGCAAGCAAGTGGGATAGCTAGTTAAGTGAGCTAGTTAATTCAGTTGACTTCCAAGCTGGCTAGCTAGGTAGCTAGCTAGTTAAGTCAGCTGGCTAGCCAACTGACTAGCTGGTAAAGACAGCTTATTAATTCAGCTGGACATGCAGCTGGCTAGCTAATTAACTCAGCATGCCAGCCAGCTGTCGAACTGTTTAAGTGATCTAGTTATGTCAACTGGCCAGGAAACTGGCTAGCTATGACTTAACCAGTTAAGTCAACTGGTTAGCTAGGAAGTTAGCTGGTTAAGTCATCTATATAAGTCAGCTGGCTAGCTAGTTAAGTCAGTTAAGTATGTCAGCTGGCTAGCCAGCTACCTAGCAAGGTAGCTAGCTAATTAAGGCAGCTGGCTAGCCAGCTGGCTGGTTAGTTTAGAAACTTAGTTAAGTCAGCTCGCTGGCCAGTAGTTTAGCTAGGTAGGTAGGTAGTTAATTCAGCTGG
>NW_007006073.1:0-1341 GCF_000164805.1 Carlito syrichta
ATAATTTATTATTTTTACCATTTATTTCATTGCTTATTATGTAGCATGGATAGAGCTTAGGTAAATGGTTAAAAAATTGACTAGGACAAATTTTCATATTTAGAGAACTCAATTTTTCCAGGAAAGATGGATACACAAACATATTTAATATCATGTGGTAAGATATAATAGAAACACATCTTTTTTTTTTTTTTAATTTTTTTTATTTTTATTTATTTATTTTTTTTTAATAATTAATCAGTATTTTTATTATAGTTTTGTGGGGTACAGTTAAGGGTTAGGTGTACAATTACGTTTCATTCAGACACCCTGTTGATAAGAGGTGTTTTCCCAGCCCCAGACAGATATTTGCTACTGTTAATCCCATCTCCCTCCCCCCCATAGTTTCCTAGTACCGTCAGTCATTTTCTTATAGTATTACATTGGATGTTCAAGGTCCATTATATGAGTGAGAACATGTAATATTCTGATCTTTGTTTCTGTGTGAGGTCACTCAGTATTATAGACTCTAGTTCCATCCAGGTTGCTGCGAAATTCATGATTTTGTTCTTTTTTATGGCTGCGTAGTATTCCATCGTGTATATGTACCACATTTTTTTAATCCAGTCCTCTTTTGATGGGCAGCATGGTTGTTTCCAGGTTCTTGCTATTGTGAACAACGCTGCGATAAACATACGTGTGCAGGTATCTTTTTTATAGAGTGATTTGTGTTCTTCAGGGTATTTTCCCAGTAGGGGGATTGCAGGGTCATATGGAAGGTCAATTTTTAGAGCTTTTAGGAATCGCCACACTGCTTTCCACAGAGGTTGCACTAGTTTACACTCCCACCAACAGTGTAGAAGTGTTCCCTTTTCACCACACCCTCTCCAGCAGCTGTTATTTTTTGAGTTGTTGATAATTGCCATTCTGACTGGAGTTAGGTGGTATCTCAGTGTGGTTTTGATTTGCATCTCCCTGATGATTATTGAGGTTGAGCATTTCTTCATGTGTTTGTTGGCTGCTCGAATGTCTTCTTTTGTGAAGTGTCTGTTCATGTCTTTTGCCCATTTTATAATGGGGTTGTTTGTTTTCTTCTTTTCAGTACGCTTCAGTTCCTTGTAGATCCAGGATGTTAAGCCTTTGTCAGACCTAGAGTTGGCAAATACTTTTTCCCAGTCTGTGGGCTGTCTCCCTGCTCTCTTGATGGTTTCTTTGGCTTTGCAGAAGCTTGTCAGTTTAATAAGGTCCCATTTGTCTATCTTCTCTCTTAAGTCCTGTGGGTTTCGGGTTTTGTACAGAAATTGGATGCCAGTTCCGATTTCCATGAGAGTATTTCCTTCCTTTTCTAAGGTTCTTATGGTT
>NW_007006074.1:0-748 GCF_000164805.1 Carlito syrichta
TTTCCTCCCCCTCTTCAATTCTGTTTTTGAGGGAGGGTGGGGTTGCTTTTATTTCTCTTCTGCAATGACCTGTTCTTCCTTATGAGGGTCTTCTGGTTTTGTTCACTTTTCCCTCTGTTTTACAGTCTGTCTATTCAGCAGTTTGCAGTCTTGGTCCGTTCAGAGAATCTCACAAGTTCACCTATGCCGTCGCCATCTTGCCCCGTCTCCCCTGGCAGAATCTTAAAGGCTCTGGAAGTCCCAAATGCAGGCTGACATGTATGTTTGGATATTAATCAGAACTTTTGCTTTCAAAATTGTATCTGCTGTATCTACAAAAATGAATTTTTATGCACGTCCCCACATTTTTGTCAGCTTCTAGGTAATAGCTGAATGAAAGCAAATTCATACGACTGCCTTCCTCTTTGCTTTCCTCCCTAGTCCTTCTGCTCCCTTCTTGTCTCCTGCCCCTTCCTCTCCCTCCCTTGTCCCTTCTCTCACCCGGATCACTTTCCCTCCTCTTTTCTTCCACTTTTCTCACTCCCCCTTCTCTCCTCCTCTTTTCTTTTTCTCTCTCCTCACTCCCTGCTAAGTCTGCATGGCCCCCTGACATATTATTCTCAGGTACAGTATGGAGACATTTGAGAAAGGGGAACAACTACATACACAAGTAGAAATGTTTCATGTTTCCTCATATTATTCTGGAAAAGGCCAAACCTGCCAATTTCTAGTTTTAAGATATCCTAGAATAACACACATTCTGCTGCGG
>NW_007006075.1:0-664 GCF_000164805.1 Carlito syrichta
GTCAGCTAGTTTTGTCAGCTGGTTAGCTAGTAGAGTCAGCTAATTCAGTCAGCTGTCTAGCCACCTGCCTAGCTGGGTAGCTAGCTAGTTAAGTCAGCTGGCTAACCAATTGGCTAGCTAGTTAAGTCACCTAGTTAAGTCACCTCACTAACCAGTGGGTTAGCTAGGAAGCTAGGTAATTAAGTCAGCTGGCAATCCAGCGGGATATGGAAGTATCTAGCTAGTTAAGTCAGCTGGCTATCCAACTGGCTACTTCGTTAAGTCAGCAAGTTAAATCAGTTGGCTAGGCTGCTGGCTAGCCTGGTAGCTGGCCAATTAAGTCTACTGGCTAGCCAGCTGGAGACCTAGTTAAGTCAGCTAGCTTAGTCAGCTGGCTAGCAAGCTGGCTGGATAGCTGTCAGCTCAAGTCAGTTGTATAGCCAGCTGACCAGCTGGTTAAAAAGCTAGTTACATCTGATGGGTAGCGAGTTGGCTCGCTAGATATTTCAACTAGTTATGTCAGCTGGCTAGCTAGGAAGCTAGCTAGTAAAGTCAGCTAGATATTTCAGCTAGCTAGCTAGTTAAGTCAGCTAGTTAAGTTAGCTAGCTATATGATAGCTAGCTAGGTAGCTGGCTAGTTAAATCCGCTAGTTAAGACAGCTGGCTTGTACGGTAGCTAGCTAGT
>NW_007006076.1:0-441 GCF_000164805.1 Carlito syrichta
TTTCATGTTTCAGAGATATTTGGCTTGTGGGTATTATGAATCAGTCATTTCAGGACTCCAACAGCATTCTGTTCCTCTTGAGAGTTGTAATCGGGTATCTCGTAGTACAAATCCCTTAAGTTCCTCGGGACAATTAAGGACAGATTCCTGGAAAAAACGTATCATATTGCCGTGTTTGGATGTAATTTTGGTCTTAAGATGAACTTGGTAATCCTTAAATTTCCGTTTGTACTTTATTTGTAGAGGGACCGAGGGCTTTGCAGTTGCTAAACATTTAGTACGAATTATTAAAATGTAACCAGGATCCATGGATTCCACGTCCTAGGAAACATCTGGGCGTTTGTATTTTTGTACACAAAGGTTTAGAATCCACATGGCCTAGGAAATTCAGGGCATCTTGCTGAGAACGAAAAGGGAATCCGGTTCGTGGAGTGCTGAATC
>NW_007006077.1:0-1045 GCF_000164805.1 Carlito syrichta
GTCTACCGCCAGACACTAATGGCAGGTCTCAGGGCTGCGGCATGCAAGCCCACTAATTTGGCCAGGGTATATGATGTTAGGCAGGATAAGGATGAAAGCCTGGCTGCCTTCCTGGAAAGGGTTACGGAGGCCTTCAGGCGGTATACTCCCATGAACCCGGAGGCACCAGAGAACAAGGCAGCAGTCATGATGGCTTTTATTAACCAGGCTGCCCCAGACATTAGAAAAAAGTTGCAGAAAATAGAAAGGTTAGGTGAGAAAAGCCTCCAAGATTTATTAATAGTGGCAGAAAGGGTATTTAATAACCGAGAAAGTCCAGAGGACCAACAGGCCAGGGTAAACGATCGCCAGACCCGCAACTTGGCTAAAATCCTGCTAGCCACTGCCGCCAGTGACCCCCGAGAAAAACAGAGGCACCTCAAGCAACTGGCCGGGAGGCCAGATAGGAAAAGCGGTTTCCAGAGGGGACGCCCCAGACTAGGTAGAAACCAGTGTGCATACTGCAAGAGAACGTCCAGAAAGATTTCCAGAGCCTACCTTAAACGAGCTGAAAGTCCTAACCCTAGAAAATTAGGGAGGTCAGGGTTCGGATCCCCTCCCCGAGCCCAGGGTAACATTGAAGGTGGAGGGGAAACCCATGCAATTCCACGTGGACACAGGCACACAGCATTCTGTCCTGTTAACGCCACATGGAAAAGTAGCAAATAAAGTCTCGTGGGTGCAAGGGACCACGGGCACCAAGTCATATCCATGGACTACCCAAATAACGGTGGACCTTGGTGTAGGCCAGGTGTCGCATTCCTTCATAGTTATTCCGGACTGCCCATACCCCCTGTTAGGCCGGGACTTGCTTACCAAGGTGGGCGTTCAAATCCACTTCCACTTGAAAGGCACTGAAGTCTTACACAGAGATGGATACCCTATCCAGGTGCTTACAGTCAACTTAGAGGACGAGTATCGCCTCCACCAGGACCCACCGCCACCAGTAGAAGATATAAACCAATGCTTTGCAGGACTTTTCCCCAGGCGTGGGCAGAGACGGGGG
>NW_007006078.1:0-638 GCF_000164805.1 Carlito syrichta
GAAGGTGCAGAGCTTGGGGGACCTTCACATGGGGAGTGGGTGAGGGGTAAGGACTGAGAACAGAAGCTTTACTGGAGAATGGATTACTTCTTTCTTTCTTTCTTTCTTTCTTTCTTTCTTTCTTTCTTTCTTTCTTTCTTTCTTTCTTTCCTTCTTTCTTTCTTTTCTTTCCTCACTATGTTGCCCAGGCTGCTTTCAAACCGCCCAACTCAGGTCAACCTCTCGGCCTGGGCCTCCCAAACTGATGCAATTGCAAGCTTTCTATTTGGTCGACATCCTGGTCTTCCTTCCACATCTTGAACCCTGCACCATTGACGGTTCTCCTGCCGAGGCCTGCCCTCACCCAAGGTTTTCTGGGTTTGGCTTGGGGTCGAAGTGGATCTTGCTATGGTGTCCATCCTGGTCTCGAGTTTCTGGGATATGGCCATTTTCTCATCTCGGCCTCACCTAGTGCAGAGGAGACAGGTGTGAATAGCCCTGCCGTCCTTACCTCCTGGAATGTTTGAGAGTCATGACCTCCCTATCCCTGATGCGAACTCTGAGAAGTATGAGTGGGTTCACCCTGGGGAATGAGGAGGACAGAGGTCTGTGCACCCAGCAGAGACATGCCCCTGCACCAAGTGCTACCCCCAGGTGAG
>NW_007006079.1:0-778 GCF_000164805.1 Carlito syrichta
GTTTTAAAGAGTATTTCCTTTGAATCCCTTAGTATTTTTCTACCAAAGACATAATGCTGTACTCTGCAACAGATAAAGTTCCGATTAATCTGATATTTTTAATCACCAAGCATTTAAAATCAGGCACACAGAAAAAAGAGAATTTGGGGCCCAATATACATAAACCAAAATAACATGGATATTTCCAAAGTAGTAAGTATTTGGGCTCCTCATTAGTATAAAAATTTAGATAATTGAAAATTCTGGGAAAATGACGATGAGCTTAGCTAATGCTATTTTCAAATCCTGTTAGAAAAACAGCTCAGAGGATATTACATAATACTAAAAACATCCAAAATTTCTAAACTAAAGAAAGTGCTAAAATACTATGTGGTTGTGCTATAACAAAGCTCCGACAGGATTCGGTGAATAAAAAAATAAAACACTACCTCGTGGGCAATGCAATCAGGTCCCCTCCCATTTGTGGGAGTTTCGCTGTCCTCTCAATAAACGCTGCTTTACAAAAAAAAAAGAGAAGACTAACTCGTTTAGTGGATTTTTGAATGGTCACTTCTCCCCTGGAGAAGTTTTTGGATAGGTGTGAACACATGGTTTTATTCACTTCTTGGGAATAAAATCCACATGTCTACCGCATTTGGCAGAGCACTGTAAACAAGCCCTTGAAGCCTAATTATTGCTCAGTAGTCAAGGTCCCCCCATTATGATATCAAAGTTCTGAGGCTGATGTCATAAATAGACAATTTGACATGCTTGTATCCCTGACTTTGCTTAACATCTT
>NW_007006080.1:0-739 GCF_000164805.1 Carlito syrichta
ATGATGTTAGGATTAGCTACCAAAGGAATCCTTGGTTTGACAATTTTATTGACAGATCTCAAATTTTGGACTAACTGCTATCCCTTTCCATTTGGCTTTTGAACAGCCAGAACAGGATGGGATGAGTACTGCATCGGGTGAAAGTGGGGACAAGTTCTTCAATGAATTCTGCTTTATTGGGCAGAGCTTCTCAAGTCCTTCAGTTTTTGGTGATGTTGGAAGAATCTTGGAGAGCTGCATAGAGGCATCAATTTCTCTCTTTAAGGGCTCTGCATTCCACACGCACCCAATATCAGTGGAAATGTGTGCCCACAAGGAATAGGAAATTCAGTGTCTAACAGTTTAAGTTTTGGTCAGATGAGTGCTAGGTTTAAGAGGCAGAGAAACGTGGGGAAGTCTAACAAACTCATTAGAGAATATAAGCATGAAGGGGAGAGGTTTTTTGAGAACACAATGACTTTTGATATCCCAGTTCATGAGAAGATCCCTACCGAACACACTTACTGCGGTGGTAGAACTGGGAAGGAAGTGGTGCTGCACTTTCCGAGGTCCCGTGGAAACAGCAAGAGTCCAGGAAAGAGGCAAACCAAGTTTGGTGACTCTGAGGAAGTGTGACAGGATGTTAGGTGGTGTTAAGAATAGAATGAATGTATTGCTCCAACAATTCGGGCTTTTTTATTTGTTTGTTTGCTTGTTTGTTTTTTCTAATCCCCAATTCTCAGCATGCTGTTTTGCTTCT
>NW_007006081.1:0-629 GCF_000164805.1 Carlito syrichta
GAGGGGCAGGAAGGAGTAGCAAAAGCATGGTAGAATCAGTGAGAGTCCCACACCAGGTCTGGCTACTCAAAGTGTGGTCCAGGGACCTGTGGCATTGGTATGCGCTCCACTGACAATTGTAATTTGTCCCCTCAGGAATGAAGTATAACTGAACTGATCCTTCATGGTAATCCTTTTCTCTTTGGCCAGTGTTGGATTTTAGAGTTAGCCTGTGACCCATTTCTGACCAGTTAGATGACAGGGCAATCTATTTAGAGAGGGCCCTAAATAGATGTTGGAAATGAAGGATGTCAGATCCCACCTCAGACCTACAAGATCACAATCTGTGAGTTAACAAGATCGCCAGGTGACTCAGATACACATTACAGTGTGAGACGCAAGGGTCTTGGGTGATTCTCCACCTTGGCTGCACTTTGAATTTTCTGGAAAGCATTTAAAAAACACAGATACGAGCCGGGCTCAGTGGCTCAGCCTGTAATCCCGCGCCTTTGGGAGGCTGAGGTGAGTGAATTTCCTGAGCCCGCGGGTTTGAGACCCGCCTGGGCAGCGAGACCTCATCTCTACAATAAATCAAAAAATCAGCTGGGCGTGGTGGCGCATGCCTGTAATTCCGGCTACTCGGAGGCTGA
>NW_007006082.1:0-640 GCF_000164805.1 Carlito syrichta
CACCTGTCGTACTGGCCAGTAGGGAGGCCATGGTGGGAGGATCACTGGATCCCAGTTGGTGGAAGCCATGGAGGGAGAGTGGGTCCCTTAACTCCGACCTGGATGACAGGGTGAAACTCCGAAACAGAATAATAATACCAACCTCCAACACCACCACAACCACATGCTGGACTCATGGTCTCATCCTGTCCTCCTGGCCTTTTGGAGGGCCAGGCGAGTGGAAGACCTGAGCCTGCATGTTCTACACCAACCTGAGACAAGGGGAGAGACCTCATCTCAGCCATCAAATATAAATCCAAAGATTAGTCAGCCATAGTGGTGCAGGACTGTGTTTCTAGCCACACGGGGAGTTGATGAGGGTCGATCACCTGAGCCCGTCAAGTGCTGCCCATGATGGCTGTGACTGTGCCCCTGCACTATGGCCTGGGAGACACAGTGGGATTCTGACTCCAAATCATAATAACCACCATCGCCACCACCACCACCCCTGTGATCCACATGAGGAGTCACCCTCAAGTATGTGAGAGGAAAAGGCACTTTCTGACCTGTTGTTTCAGGAGGTTTCTAAAGTGGCCACCGGGTATGTCCGTCCCACACTTATCTACATGCCCCATATGCCTGACTCCACTCTCCACACACA
>NW_007006083.1:0-1359 GCF_000164805.1 Carlito syrichta
AGACTGGAGTACAGTGGCCACGCCCGGCCATCGCAGCCTCGACCTGCTGGGTTCCGGCGATCCTTATGCCTCAGCCTTCCAAGTAGCTGGAATTACAGGTGCGTGCTACCACGCCCAGCTAACTTTTGATTTATTGTAGAGATGAAGTCTCGCTGCCCAGGCAGATCTCAAACCTGTGGGCTCAGGCAATCCACTCACCTCAGTCTCCCAAAGGCGCAGGATTACAGACTGAGCCACTAAGACCGGCTTAACATTACAATTTTTATTTATTTACTTTTATTTTTTTTTCATTAATCAGTATTTTTTATTATGGTTTTGTGGGGTACAGTTAAGTGTTAGGTGTACAATGACGTTTCATTCAGGCACCCTGTAGATAAGAAGTGTTTTCCCATCTCCCGACATATATTTGCTACTGTTAATCCCATCCCCCTCCCCCCCATAGTTTCCCAGTACCATCCATCATTTTCTCATAGTATTGCATTGGATGTTCAAGGTCCATTATATGAGTGAGAACATGTGATATTCGGAACTTTGTTTCTGTGAGAGGTCACTCAGTATTATAGACTCTAGTTCCATCCAGGTTGCTGCGAAATTCATGATTTTGTTCTTTTTTATGGCTGCGTAGTATTCCATCGTTTATATGTACCACATTTTTTTAATCCAGTCCTCTTTTGATGGGCAGCATGGTTGTTTCCAGGTTCTTGCTATTGTGAACAATGCTGCTATAAACATACGTGTGCAGGTATCTTTTTTATAGAGTGATTTGTGTTCTTCAGGGTATATTCCCAGTAGGGGGATTGCAGGGTCATATGGAAGGTCAATTTTTAGAGCTTTTAGGAATCACCACACTGCTTTCCACAGAGGTTGCACTAGTTTACACTCCCACCAACAGTGTAGAAGTGTTCCCTTTTCACCACACCCTCTCCAGCAGCTACTATTTTTTGAGTTGTTGATAATTGTCATTCTGACTGGAGTTAGGTGGTATCTCGGTGTGGTTTTGATTTGCATCTCCCTGATGATTAGTGAGGTTGAGCATTTCTTCATGTGTTTGTTGGCTGCTCGAATGTCTTCTTTTGTGAAGTGTCTGTTCATGTCTTTTGCCCATTTTATAATGGGGTTGTTTGTTTTCTTCTTTTCAGTACGTTTCAGTTCCTTGTAGATCCAGGATGTTAAGCCTTTGTCAGACCTAGAGTTGGCAAATACTTTTTCCCAGTCTGTAGGCTGTCTCCCTGCTCTCTTGATGGTTTCTTTGGCTTTGTAGAAGCTTGTCAGTTTAATAAGGTCCCATTTGTCTATCTTCTCTCTTAAGTCCTGTGGATTTCAGGTTTTGTACAGGAATTGGATGCCAGTTCCAATTTG
>NW_007006083.1:2206-62313 GCF_000164805.1 Carlito syrichta
TTTGATTTCTTGAGCAGTGTTTTGTAATTTTCATTGTAAAGGTCTTTCACGTCTCTGGTTAGGAAGATGACAAGGTATTTCATTTTTTTTGTGGCTATTGTGAATGGAACTGTGTTTTTTAATTTTTTTTTTTTTTTTGAGTTGGAGTCTCACTCTGTCGTCCAGACTGGAGTGCAGTGGCCGCTCCCGGCCACCGCAACCTCGGTCTGCTGGGCTCCAGCGATCCTTCCGCCTCAGCCTTCCGAGTAGCCGGAATTACAGGCATGCGCCACCACACCCAGCTGATTTTTTGATTTATTGTAGAGATGAGGTCTCACTGCCCAGGCGGGTCTCGAACCCGCGGGCTCAGGCAATTCACTCACCTCAGCCTCCCAAAGGCGCGGGATTACAGGCTGAGCCACCGAGCCCGGCTGGAACTGTGTTTTTTATTTGGGTTTCTGTTTGTTTATTATTGGTGTAGAGAAATGCGATTGTCGTTTGTACATTTATTTTGTATCCTGAGACTTTGCCAAAGGCTTTTATCAATGTAAGGAGACCTTTGACAGATTCTCTTGGGTTTTCAAGGTACACCATCATATCATCTGCATAGAGAGATAACTTGACTTCCTCTTTTCCTATTTGAATGCTTCTGATTGCCTCCTCTTCTCTGATTGCTTTAGCCAGGACTTCCAATACTATGTTGAACAGGAGGGGAGAGAGTGGGCATCCTTGTCTAGTTCCAGTTTTCAGGGGAATTGGTTCCAATTTTTGTCCATTTAGGAGTATGCTGGCTGTGGGTTTCTCGTAGATGGCTTTTACTATTTTGAGGTATGTTCCCCGTATGCCTAGATGTTCAAGGGTTTTATCAAGAAGGGGTGGTGGATTTTATCAAAAGCTTTTTCTGTATCTAATGATATCATCATGTGGTTTTTGTTTTGACATCTGTTGATGTATTTAATTTATGGTTTTACGAATGTTCAACCAGCCTTGCATGCCAGGAATGAAGCCTACTTGGTCATGGTGGATGATTTTTGAGATGTATTGCTGAATCCGGTTTCCTAGGATCTTGTTGAGAATTTTAGCATCTATGTTCATCAAAGATATTGGCCTGTAGCTCTGTTTCTTTGTTGGATCTTTACCTGGCTTGGGTATCAATGTGATGTTGGCTTCATAAAATGATTTGGGGAGAGTTCCATCTTTTTCAATCGCCTGGAATACCTTCAGTAGGATTGGTATCAGCTCCTCCTTGAATGTCTTGTATGATTCTGCTGAAAAGCCATCTGGACCAGGGCTTTTTTTTGTAGGAAGTTTTCTTATTATGTAGTCGATTTCCTTGATTGTTATTGGTCTATTTAGAGTCTCAATTTCTTCTTGTTCCAACCTAGGTAGGTTGTGTGATGTCAGAAAGTCCTCCATTTCCTTCTGGTTTTCAAGTTTGTTTCCATACAAGTGTACGTAGTAGTCTCTAATGATCTTTTGTATTTCTTCAGAGTCAGATGTGACTTCATCTTTTGTGTTTCTGATTATGATTATTTGTTTTTTTTCTCGTTTTTTCTTGGTCAGTCTAGCTAGGGGACCATCAATCTTGTTTATCCTTTCGAAGAACCAGCTTTTTGTTTCATTGATTTTTTCTATTATCTTTTTGTCTTCTATGTCCTGGATTTGGGCTTTTATTTTGGTGATCTGGATTCTTCTGCTGAAATTAGGGTTTTTGTGGTCTTGCTTTTCCAGCTTCTTTAGGTGGCTTGTTAGGTTGTGAATTTCTGTTCCTTCCATTTTCTTCATGTGTGTTTGTAGGGATATAAATTCCCCTCTTACTACAGCTTTCAGGGCATCCCAGAGATTCTGGTAAGATGTTTCTTCATTTTCATTTATTTCCAGGTATCTTTTGATCCCTGTTTTGATTTCTTCATTGACCCAGGAGTTGTTTAGCATCATGCTGTTTAGTGTCTTTGTGGGTTTTGGGGGGACTTTGTTGGTGTCAATGTTTATTTTTATTCCACTGTGGTCTGAGAAGGTGTTTGGTAGAATTTCGGTCCTTTTAAATTTGCTTATGCTTGATTTATGGCCAAGTATGTGGTCAATCTTAGAATATGTTCCACGTTGTGATGACTAGAATGTGTATTCTGTGGTCTTTGGATGGAGTGTTCTGTAGGTATCAATTAAGTCCATTTGGTCCAAAGTCACATTGAAGTTCCGGATCTCCTTGCTGATTTTTTGTCCTGATGATCTGTCTAGGTTTGTGAGTGAGTATTAAAGTCCCCAGTTATGATAGTGGTAGAGTCAATATCTTTCTTTAGTTTTCCAAGAAGTTGCTTTATGAAAGTTGGTGCACCTATGTTGGGTGCATATATGTTTAAGATAGATATTTCTTGTTGATGGGTTGAGCCTTTTATCATTATGTAGTGGCCTTCTGCATCTTTTTTAATTTTTGATAGCTTAAAGGGTATTTTGTCTGAAATTAAGATCGCTACTCGTCCTTTCTTTTGTGTTCCATTCGCCTGAAAATTTGTTTCCCATCCTCTTACTTTGAGTCTGTGTATGTCCTTTCTAGTGAGATGGGTCTCTTGAAGGCAGTATATTGTTGCCTGGTGATATTTTATCCATTTTGTCATTCTATGTCTTTTCAGTGGTGCGTTTAGTCCATTCACATTCAGACTAATTATTGAAATGTGAGAGTTCATCCCTATCATGGAGTTCTTATTGAGTTATTGTTCTTCCACTTGGTTTTTTCTTTTTTTTTTTCTTTTTTCTTTTTTTTTGTCTTTCTTTTGCTTTTGGGGTTGGTTCGTGTATATTTTATTCTTTTCCCTGTACTCTTGTGAAGAACGTTGTTCTTTTTTCCTTTTCTTCTGTGTTTAGTACTTTCGTAAGTATTTCATGTAGAGATGGTTTTGTGGCTGCATAAGTTCTTAGGGATTGGATATCTGGGAAATATTTTAATTCTCCCTCACTGATGAAGCTTAGCTTGGCTGGGTAGGTTATTCTTGGTTGAAATTGTTTATCCTTTAGGACTTTGAAGATAGGGCTCCAAGCTCTCCTAGCCTGCAGGGTTTCTGCAGATAAATCTGCTGCTATTCTGATTGGTCTTCCATGGTGGGTGATCTGGCCTTTTTCTCTTGCTGCCTTTAGGATTTTTTCTTTTGTGCCTACTTTATTTAGGCGAATTATTATGTGTCTAGGAGTTGGTCTTCTCATTTGTTGTCTTGCGGGGGTTCTCTGAATCTCTTGTGTTTGAATTTTTGTATCACTGATTAGATGAGGGAAATTTTCTTGAATGATCTCGTGGAAAGTTTGTTCCAATGTGGTCTCTGTTTCTCTTTCTACCTCAGGGAGTCCGATTATTCTTAGGTTAGGCCTCTTGAGGTAGTCACTCATCTCTTGAAGGTTTTGTTCTGTCTTTTTTACCTTATTTTCTGTGTTTTTAAGAGTTTGGGTTATTTCTATATTTTGGTCCTCAAGCTCTGAGATTCTTTCTTCTGCTTGGGTAATTCTGCTTTCCATGCTTATTAGTCTGTTGTTCATTTCCATCACAGTATTCTTTACTGCTGTCATTTCTGACAACAGCTCCTTCCTATTTTCTTCTTCTCTCTCCTCAATTTTTAAAATTCTCTCCATTAATGTCTTGATGTCTGGGTTTGTTGCATGTAACCAGTCATTCTGGGGACTCTTCATTGTGTTCCAGAATCTGTTTTCTCAGTGTCTGATTTCCCAGGGGTCTGTGTATGACCTATATTCTTCTTTTGGTTTTTTTTTCATTTGTGCGTTTTTTTCTCCCTCTCTACTTTTTCCTTCCGTCCATGTCACCGTCTTCTTTAATTCTGTTTTTCAGGGGTAAAGGGATTGGTTTATTCTGTTTGTTCAATTTCCTATTATTTATGTATGTCCTCTTACTTTGTTCAATTCTGAAGTTGCACTGTAGGTTGGAGGTGGTCCTTTTGCAGTTTTGAGATGTATTTAAGGGGAGAGCTGTGATTCAAAATCTGTCTGCAGGTCCTGGTATTCGCTGACAGGCGTGTGGATAATGTGGAACCCACTTCCCACTGTCCTGGAATCTGTCTGTGCAGTGGGGCTGTAGGTTTATTCCCTGAAATAAAATGTGGTTAGCAGAGGGGAGAGAATGGAGCAGATAGTGGGCTGAAGAGGGGAGTGGAGAGATAGAGGAGTAAGGGGGAAACAAACGAGTGTGCCAACAAATAGAGAGAGAGGCTTATAGTGAAACAGATAAAAACAATAGACCACAGCTACAGTCGAACCATCTCTCATACAAACAAAAATAAAACATATAGTGATGCTAATATACAAGCTAACCAACCACCTTGTTAGTGTGCTGTTCCTCTATACAAAGATATGGTTTGCAGAGAGAAGAAAAGATAAGGAAAGGAAAAGGAAAAAAGAAAAAAGGGAACAATACAGTAGGAATAGAATTAAGTCATTAAATTGATAGAATCAATGAAGCACACTCTGAGACCTTTTGTTTAAGTCCAATGTCCTTTCAGGTCTGATTTCTAGTTTTATTTTCAAGCTGGTAAATTAGTTGGAAGTTAGAGTCAACTGCCCCTGGTCTGCTGTGAAGGACAGTTCAGATTAACCTTCCTTCAGCAGTTTGGTCTATGTCTTTATCAAGCTTGTTTCTCCCGTTTCGGTGTTGTTACCTTGAATCGCCATCAGGTGGTGCTATCTCATCTGCTAGCCCCAGAGGGGGTAGGGCCAGACAGGAACAAGATGGCTGCCTGCCTCTGAGCAGGCAACAGGAGCCCCACGCCGGGCGGGCAGGACAGTCTCGGACGCAGGATAGGTGGCAGCGATCCCAGCAGATCTTCCCTGAAGCGGTTCGTTGTGGATCTCCTCAGGCCGCATGGTGTGATATGCTACCCCTCCCAGAGGCCGTGGCGGTGGTGGCGCCAGCGACGGCAGCGGCAGTGGCGGTGGGGGGAGGGGTGGTGGCAGCGGCGGCGGTGGCGGGACTGTTTGGAATGTAGTCAAAACTGTCCAGTCGTTCCGATGGCAGCGGCCGAGCTCTGTCTGTAAAGCAGGCTGCGATGCTGAGGTCCCCAGCCCCCCGGGACGAGAGTCAGAGACCCACTGCAGATCTCCCTTGCAGAGGGCTTCAGACGCCAGGTTGCCCTGTTGCCATCTTGCCACATCCCGTTGAATATACCTATTTTTTTTTTTTTGGTGAAGTATCTGTTTATTTGCATGTCTTTTTCTCATAGGTTTAATAGATTCATAAGAGTTCTTTATATTTGTTTGATGCTAGTTCATTTTCATGTAAGATTTTAGTTTTGATGAAGTCACAATTACCATATTTTCCATAATAGTTTACATTGTATGTGTATGTGTGTGCTTACATGTATTTTGAGTGAGACATTTTCTTCTCCAAAGATCATAGACATATTTCTTGTATTTTCTTGCAACTTTTCTTTAGTTCAAGGAAATCTCCATTTTCCCAGTGATGATCTTGTGATAGTTAACTGATACATTTCCTGTGGTTTCTCTGGGCCTTGTTTGGTTGAAACATGCTTGATGTGAAGAAAAAAAGCTAGATTCTTATGGCATCACTGAATCTAAAAGTCACTCTTTCCTTCCCCGTATTCCTAGGTGATCTCATCTTGTCTCATAATTTTAGAAACTATTTGTATGACGTTGATTCCCAGATGTAGCCCAGAGACTCAGCATAGATCTATGAGGTGAGTTTCATACTCACACATTTAACTGTTTTATGACAGGTCTTATTGGCTGGGGTTGGGTCGAGAAAAGGGTTGTCCAAGACCTACGGTGAAAAATTTACGTACTCTCCATAGATGTAATAGAAGCATGGATGTAATAATGTGGACATTGGCCACACTACTTATGTGTACTGAAGAACTAGCTTATATAATAAAAGACTGCCCATTACAAGCTTGTCTAAAGTTATACAATCTATCCAAACCAAACCCTTCTATTAGTACCACAAGTGTTCTATTTCTGGGTGGGCTTCTGAACTTTGTGGATCATGGTTAGGAATAGGTATGAAGTTCTTGCTAAACACAGATCCAGAGCCTCATGTCACAGGCTAGAAACTTGACTTTCCAGTGTTAAAAAGGTAAAGGAACTTCTTGTGCTCTTGTAGTAAAAACAAGTATCACTAAGCTGTGAAGATTCAGTTTAGTTTTGTTTTGTTTTACTTAGTGAACTCTGCTATGCTGGTCTTAGATTTGACTAGTGAACACACTGGTTCTGCTATCTCCACACAATTGGTTGAGAAATTAAACATATATAAATTAAACAACTCTCATGTGCTCTCAGAGAAGAGACTGGTCATCTGCTGCCATCCCCACACCTCTAGCTTCAAGTCCACATGGCTCGGTCTTGGTCTTCTCCATCTTAACTCACTAAGCTTTAGCCACATGGTCTCTGTTCACATGTGTGAACATACCACACCAAGGCTTTTCATACCCAGTAGTCTTTGTGTGAACGGTTCCTGACCTGGAGTAGTCCTTACACAGCTCTTTTTAAAACTGATACATTTCATATTCTTTAGGCCATAGGTTAAAACATATTCTCAGAAATACCTGTGCTGACCACTTATTTCTATCACAATATTCTGTTGATTTTATTCATAGCACTTAAAAATCTATAAGAAATCAAGTGTGCCTAAAATATGCATTTTAATTCTAAGCCCCCACTCTTCCAGGACAGAGGAGACTTAAAGCTCTGACCATTTTGGGACTTTTCCCCTCAGGTCAGTGGAAAGATTCCTGGCATCATGTGGTGCAGGCATGAAGCCCACGGCCTTTCTCTGGGGAGTTGCCTCCTTTCTAGGGTGCTGCTAGAGGCAAGTTGCTCTCCCCCTCCTCCTGGGGTCTGTAACCCTCTCTCCTTCCAACCTCCAGGTGCTGCTTTTATTCTCCGGGAAAGCCTATTCTTCCTGGTTTTTCATTGATATCTTCCCCTTTCTCCTTCTGGAACATGTCACTTATTCTCCTCAATTAATGATGCCATTTGGAAACAATGTAAGGGAACTATCTGTTAGCCTCATTTTTGTCACGTTTTTTTTTGAGTTGGAGTCTCACTCTGTCGCCCAGACTGGAGTGCAGTGGCCGCTCCCGGCCACCACAGCCTCGCCTGCTGGGCTCCGGCAATCCTTCCGCCTCAGCCTTCCAAGTAGCCAGAATTACAGGCATGGGCTACCACACCCGACTGATTTTTTGATTTATTGTAGAGATGAGGTCACGCTGCCCAAGCGTGTCTCGAACCCGCGGGCTCAGGCAATCCACTCACCTCAGCCTCCCAAAAGCGCGGGATTACAGACTGAGCCACCGAGCTCGGTGGGTTTTTTTTTTTGTTTGTTTTCTCTGACACAAACTTAATGAGAAAAAGGGAAAATATATGCTTTAAAAAAGTAGCTGGTTGATCATACTCAGTGATCTCTCACAGAAACAAAGAACAGAGTACCATGTTTTCACTCATAAGCGGACCTTGAACAATTGTTATAATACTGTAAGAAAGGGATTGGCTAACTGGGAATCCCTAGTGAGAAATTGTCAGGGGCCGGGGGTGGGATTGGCAGTCGAGGGAAACTGCTAGGGGAGGAAGGGGCATGTCTCATCAACAAAGGTACCTGCATAATCAACGTTTGTATACCTAACCCTGAATTGCACCCTACATCTTTATTAAAAAAAAAAAAAGTAGCTGGACATGGTGGCATGTCACTGTGAGACCAGCTACTTCCAAGGCTGAGGTGAGGTGATTCTTGAGCCCAGGAATTCAGGGCTGCAGTGAGATAAAACCACATTACTGCACACCAGCCTGGATGGCAGAGGGAGAACCCGCCTCTAAAAATAAAGTAGTAAATTGGTATCTTACAGTATTATCCTACAAAGTCTCATTACCACCCATGCTGGGCTACTTTATTGCCTAGCTTTCTCGATAGACTAGGAACATTCTGTTCATCATTTATCTTCAGTGTCTGGTTCATATAATGGTTGATGAACAAGCACTGGTTGAATGCATGAGTAAATATGGTACTGGAGCATCCTTTATTATCTTTCTCCATGAGCTGGGAAGTCTTTGATGCTTTTTTGTGTATTCAGGAAGAACTTGCCAATATGAAGCTATCTGAAAACTTACCAAATGATCCCAATTGTTTTGAATCATGAAAGAGTCAATGGTTTTTTAGTAAAATGAAAATATTTCTAGAAGAATTGAAGCCTGAATTGTGACTAATATTTTAGCGGAATCAGTGTATGTAGCCCAAGGCACTGCCTTTTCTCTTCAGTGGCATAGAGTGAGCACTGAAGAGAAAACACTTGCTCTGTAGAGAGAAGAGGAACCTGAAGGAAACGTGTTTTTTCAAAAAGTGCACTTCTCCCATGTGTGAACCCTGGGCAATCATTGAGGATACACATGTGCACATGCACACAATCATCAGCCAAGGCAGGAGGGCCAACATTAGCAGGTCTTTTTGGTAAAGGATGGCATAATCAAATGTAGTTATAATATCAATATAAGGTAATCAGAAAGCATGTATAATAATAGAATTAAATGAAGTCATAGCTGATTGTAAGGCCATCTTGAACAGCATTATAGTAGATTGATTTCTGCATGATTTTTATTACTGAGAACTACTCTGCTTTGGTGCTATCCTTGAATATATAAAATGTTGATTATCAAATCTGAATATTACATAAAGGACATGTGTACTTTCTAAAGCACTTACTATATTATAGTAAAGCACTTACTATATTCTATAACACTTACTATATTCTATAACATTTATATGGAATTTTATAAATGCTGTACCATTTAATCTTTTCAAAAAAATCAGGTCTAAATTCTATTTTCTTTATTTTATATTCTATATGCTCACCAAAAGCACAAAATGATTACTAATACTCTGTTGAACTTATGTTTCGGGAGGTTAACAAAGAGCTAAACCCAAGGGGAAAAGTAATTGGGTTAAAATTAAAATTTTATGCATTTGTTCAAAATGACCAACTGTGCAAAATTAGGGTGGTAGATACTTAGATTATATCACTTCGTTCACAAGCGACTGAAGGTTTTAGTCAACTGTAAACTCCACATAAATCAATATTGTTATAGAACTGCCAAGAAAACTAATGTAAATCCTGTTGCTCTAATGGAAGAGTTGCGTCTCATCAAGGAAAGACATCATCCCCATGGAGTCTGTGCTACTTTGTTATAATGTGTAGCAGGCTGGATGCTCTATCACCAGACGGACTTGGTAAGCTGGAGTGCATCAAGTTGAGGGCAGCCAGGACGTTGCAAGAAATGTTGTAAAATTAATGCCTGAAAGAACTCGGAGTTATTTAACTAGATTTCTCTCTCTCTCTCTCTCTCTCTCTCTCTCTCTTCCCCCTCCCTCTCTCTCCTGTCTCTCTCTCTCTCTCTTTCACTATTTACTAGCACTGTTTTAATTGCTGTACATGTTTCATTTCATTTGATTGCCACCATAACCCTGAGAGGTTAGTGTTATTTAAAGATTTATGAAAGAATGGTTCCAGTGAATGATTTTAAAAAGAAACAATAACAACATTATAGAGTTTAGGTAACTTCCCTCAGAGCTCAGATTTCAAACTTAACCCTGAACTGTACCCCACATCTTTAAAATCAAAATTTCAAAAATAAATAAATTATTTTAAAAAATATGAAATTATGTTAACTTTATTCTTTATGCTTATCAAGTTTTATTTTAACATGAAGTTTAGAGAAAAAAATATTAACAGAGAAAAATATTTTGGTTTGATATTTAAAACAACAAAAAACTTTTTAACAATTAGAAGCCTTCAAGAAAAGAATGCTCTTCCTTTTGAGACAATGAATGCTTCCTCCCTGGAAGTCACTTGTCAGGTGTGTTGGAAGAAAACTGAGCTTTGTTTGGGAAGGATAATTGTACAACTGGCCTCTCTAGTCTGTATATTCTCCTTACATGCATGTGTGGAATGTTGATTATGAATATATTCTAGGGAGATCTTTGTACTGTGTGATTTTTCTCCTACAAAAGACAAGTCCCTGAGTCTCTCTCTTCCTCCAGTTTCCCAGACTTCCTTGACTCAGTGCCTTGGTCATTTGCCATTCATTATGCTGCTATTTAGGATCTGGAGTTCCAACTAGTCCCTGGCCTCAAGAAGCCCTCACGTTTGATGAAAAACTAACATATAAGTAGACAATTATTCTGGGGTGCTGCGAGTTTTGAGCTGGAGGTAGGAACACAATTCTGAAAGAATACAGAGGAGAGTTTGTTAGTGTTTCCCAGTGAACTGGACTGGGGGGTGGGGGGATTCTCAGAGGAGAATATGGGTTTATTATAGAAGAGGAATAAAAACTCTCGGAGTGGAAAAAGCGAAGTAAGAAAATTCAGCTACATAGCTCATAGGCATGAAAATTTCAGGGATTTTAAAAACTGCAAATAATTTAGTATGTTTGGAGAACAGAGACCTGTGGAAACATAGATGGGTCACAGATCACAGAAGGCATGTTAAGTATTTTAGACTCTATCCTGTAGGTAATGGGAACAATTGAAGGACTTTTGAGGAAAGAAACTGTCCAAAATTTTGAAAGTACATATTCTGAAAACATATCATGGAAGATATTTCTAAAGCAAAAAAAAAAAGTATTTTTTTTAGCATTCCTTTGATGTAGATGGTTTGCCTTTTCTCTTCTCTGTTAGCACATATAATCAAGAAAAACTTGGGTACATTTCTAGCTTCACAATAATCAGCCTTCTAAGGAACATCTGTCATGAGAGATGAAGGATGTTTCAGAAAATTTCATGTGACCTTATTTTATTTTGATGCTAGTTATAAATGCCTATTGACAGCTAAGAAAGAAAAAGCCACAGTGTGTTTAAACAGGTTAAAGTTTTAACTTCTGTAAATGTTAGACATGACTTCCTCGGAGAGAAAAAAATATTACAGGCAACCTTTAGAAGTCGCCATGTGCATTTTTCCATAATAAGACTCTGTTATTTTTGCTGTGAGCACTCATTTTGCCTACCCTGCAACTTGCCACAAGGCAATCCAACAGGGCTTCATTTTTTTTCTGCCTTCTTGGCCCTGTTCCTAAGAGATTGCTAAACCCATTGGTCAGAGTAAGGCCTGAGAGAGCACTGAAAAACTGCAAGGAATTTCCCAGTGACTTTCTGTGTTGCTCTGCATTCAACAGGGAAGCTTTTTGAGGCTAGGTCCTCATGGGAGACTCTGAAGTAGCATTAGCCTTTTAACTGCTCAATATAACAGGGGAAAAAAATACATATCTTTCAGGTTTCTCAAAAGAAATTACCACTCATAATTTTCACAAAACACCCTACAACATCTAATTCCACTTTCCCTTCTGCTCCCACCTTTCATGAGAAATATTAGAGAAATTGTCTCTCTTTCTTTTTTATTCCTAATTGACTTCCATATTTTAGTCTGCCAGCCTGCTCAGACTGGTTCCTGTATTTATGACACGGAATTCTGCCACCAATACACCTCATACTCTACTGATTAAAATCTTTCCATTGATACTTGAAAACAACTTGCTCACAGTGTAAATTCATTTTCTATAATAGTTTATACTAGTGTTTCTGAATATAAAATCTTTTAGCTTAGATGTCCTCCTCTGTCTTCAATGTGTTACAATTTACATAAACATGATGGTGACAAATTCAGTGGGACTCTACGCTAGTTTTTTTTAAAATTTAGATGCTTACCTAGTAAACCAAGTTTTACATGTTCAAGCTTGTTTTAAAACCTTCTCTTATTAAGTTTACTTTTCCTCCAACCTCAGCACTATTGTTTAGAGGACAAAAACTATAATTAAAGAAAGGCTTTTATATAAATAGTTTTCCAATTTTATCCTTGGAAATGTGTGTGACAAGTCTCTAGCATCAGGAATAGTGGAACCAGTCTTAGAGATGAACTTGTCAGGCCACCAACTGGGTGGGAAAAAGAAAACACCTTGAGTGTGTATTTGCACTCAACATGGAAAACATTCAGGAACACTAACCAACATAATCTCTAATTACTGCTGTGATTAGTATCAAAGAATCAGGTCCCAGGAGGCTTGTTTTCCTGAAGAAAGTACAGTGCCATATGTTGCGACATTTTTTTGGTACAGTTCTCACATGTTAGTAGGAATTTCTCTGCTGTGGCAATTGTTCTCTATCTTTCTTTTTATTTTAAATATACTCTAAAGAAGCAAATTTTTCAATTGCTCAGAATCGGCCCTTAAGAAAAAATAAGCTGTCATTTCATTTTTTAAAAAATCCTAATCTTACTCCAAAGGTTCATGAATGATATGCAATACAGTTCAAGACCAAAGAGGAGAAAAGAGAGGGCTTAGTAGAAGCCGCAAGGCCTTTTCTCAACATGGAGTTTACTTGTCAGTTTCAGTATTAATACAGTTTAATCCCACTGAACAAAATATTTTTCACAGAATAAATATTTTTTCTATAATTCTTTCCATTTAAATCTAAGAAACCAAAGTTTCTGAAATACAAGGCTGCATGACTTGTTAAAAAGCATACAGTATTAGAAACTGGGCTTCCTGACAACACATTGATGCACTGTATCTTTTAAACAAGAGAACATATACAAATACAACACTCACTATACATTAAGTGTAAAAATGTATTGTGTTATTTCTTCTAAAACATTGCTTCTTAAAAATATTACCCTGTTTAGGCTTCTGAAATCAGTACCAAAAAGCAAAGAGCTTGGAAGTCATCACTACTATCCTTTAAACAAGAAGAAATTAACCAAGCTAAAAAAAATAAGTGTTTTCCATGGACCCACCAGAAATACTAGGTCCCAGGGGAAATTGCCATCTGAAACCTGCATATAGTAAAATCTAATTGCTAGCAGAAGCCACTGGAATCCTGTTTTGGTAAATTGATGGAGGCTGAGTGTGGGTGAGCATGAAAATGAGAAAGTCCTGGGGGAACCATAGTTTCAGGGGAGGCCCACATTTTTGTAGGTTTGCCTCCATTTTGTAGGTTTGAAGGGTTCTATTGCTAAAGATCTGAAGAACATCTCCTCAAGACTTTGGCAGAGGGAGGGCTAATGTAACCCTTTTAAAATGTTCCCAAAGTGTTCTCCATTCTCCAGAAAAAAATACTTAGCCAGAGCCTTATCCCACTTGCGGGGGAAATGTACTTGTTTTACTTTATCTCCCTCTACCTTCCTGTCTCACCTAAACTGTGAAAAAATAAAAAACAAACAAAACCTACTAAACACTTGTGGCAGTCACAGTCCAGGGACACAGATCAACTGATATTTAATAATAAGTGGTAGACTTTAAAGGTAGACGTGGATTAGTCAAAAATGTGTATTGCAAAAAGAGTTGCCTCAAGGTAGCACAGTAGAACTTTCCAGCTCTCTTCTCCTTGCAGAAATATCAATTTGAAAAAATATCCATGCAAAAAAAATTCTTTCACAGGGGCTAAGGAACGCAGATGTGAGATTACAGCACTTGGGTATAGCATAAAAATGAGAAAAGTCACATGGGAAAGGGTAAGAAGGACAGTTTTACATTATCCATATCACTCTTCCCTCAAATCCAGGCAGCACAACATGGAGAGAAGTATCCTCTGTGATAGGGAAGGAAAGTAAAATAAGCACCCAACTCCACTGTAGACACCAGCACCAGGTCCACCACAGTAAACCTCAGTGCCAGGTTGGCCCCTCCAGCACTCAGCCTCTAGGTCAACTCTAGCACCAGGCCAGTCCTGCAGCCTTAGTCTCCAGGCCTGCTCCACCACCAGGTCAATTCTTGTGGTCTCAGGACTGTCCCTGAGTTTCCAGTCTCCAGGTTGCCCCCCATGAACCCAGGACTCAGGCTTATATCCGAAGACTCAGGCTGTAGGCCTGTCCCAGTGCCAGGCTAGCTCTTGCACTCTCAGATACCATGACAGTCTCATAAACCAAGGATCTATGAAGCCCTGTGGTCTCAAGCTCCAGGCTGGCCTTTGCAATCTCTGGCTCAAGAAGTATCACAGTTCCAGTCAACTCTCATGGGCACAGGCTTTAGGATGGTCTCAAGTACATAGGACCAGGCTCTTTTCATCACCCTGTGGCTCCAGATTTCAGGTCTGCTTGTGGGAATTCAGGTAACTGGTCCACCAACTGGGCCCTGGTACCAGGCCAGTAACCATGGTCCCAAGATCCAGGTCTATATTAGTAAACCCTGGCTATAGGCCCACCACTGTGGACCTGGACACAGGCCCATTTTCTTACTGGCCCAAATACCAGGCCAGCTTACCTAAGAGTCTGTCAGTAAGTCTACCCAAGGACCCAATAGCCAGTCTGCCAAGAATCTATAGATTGGCTGATTGGTGAAGGACTTTTCCTGCCAAAAACAGTTTGTAAAGACTGGAAGAAGTGCCCATTTCTTCAAATGCACAGATACCAATGCAAGGCCACAAACATGAATAACTAGGGAAATATGACACTACCAAAGAAACAAAAACACTGGCAACTGATGATAAAGAAATAGAAATGTACAAAAAACTTGCTACATAATTTAAAATAATTATCTTAAAGAAATTTAGTGACTTACAAAGGAATACAGATAGACATCAAATGAAATTAGAAAAACAGTAAGTGAAAAAATGAGACATTAAACAAAAAGAAATCATCAAAAAGAATCAAACAGAAATTCTAAAGCTGAAGGACATAATGACTGAACTGAATTCAATAAAGGTCTGAATTCAACAGTAGACTCAGTTAAGCAGTGAAAAGAATCAATCTTGAAGACAAGTCATTTGAAGTTTCCCAGTTAGAGGAACAACAATAATAACAATTTAAACATTTTAAAAAGCATATGTAACTTATGGGACACCAACAAACAAACAAATATATTCATTATAGAAGTTTCACAAAAAGCAGAGAAAAATAAATGAGCAAAACTAATTTAATGGCATAATGGAGACAAACTTAATAAATCTGTAGAGAAAAATGAACATCCAGTTCCGTGAAGCACAAAGCATTCCAAACAGATTAAATATAAAGAGATCTTCACTGAGACAGATAGTAATCAAATTCTCAAAAGTTAAAGAGAAAAAGAGGCAATTTTGAAAGAAATAAGAGACAAGCAACTCATTACATACAAGGAAACCTCCATAAGACTATCAGTAGATTTCTCAGCAGAAACCTTGCAAGACAAGAGAGAGTAGGATAATATATTCAGTTTGGTTAAAGAAAAAAATGCCTGGCTTGGTGGCACAGCCTGTAATCCCGTGCTTTGGGAGACCGAGGTGAATGAATTGCCTGAGCCCAAGGGTTCAAGACCCTCCTGAGCAACTTGACGAGACCTCATCTCTACAATAAATCAAAAATTATCCAGGTATGGTAGCGCACACCTGTAGTTCCAGCTACTTGGAAGGCTGAAGCGGAAGGATCACCGGAGACCAGCAGGTCGAGGCTGCAGTGGCTGGGAGCGGCCACTGCACTCCAGTCTGAATGATAGAGTGAGACTGCAACTCAAAAAAAGAAAAGGAAAAATTGCTGATTACCTGATTACTACACTCAGAAAATACTCCACAATATATCACCTTGTAGCTCACTCTATGACTGTTTCCCACCTTTATCTTCCACTCCATTTTTTCTCCTGTAGTGGTTCTTAACAACTAAAATTTATCTCCCTCAAAGCATATTGTAAAATGTAGAAAGGTCATTATCTGACCTTACTTCTCCCCTAAAGATTCTCATATGACAGATATTCTGGCCCATTCCTGGAGGCAAGGAATGTCATACAGAAACACAGAAAATAATCTGAACAAACAAGCTTTACTGAAGTTCTCCCTTTGATTTATTACAATTAGATCATACCCCTTTTTGTCCAACTGTGTTTCTCCACAACAATCCACTTCTTTTATTAGAATTAGCAAAAAAGAAAAATACAGTTTTCCTTGAGTTTTTGAGTCTTTATTTTAGAAGGTCTTTATGTCAAGTAAAACTTAGATTAAATAAATTTATTATTCTTTTCTCTTGATTTATCTTTTGTTATGAGATGTCAACTGTGACACTTTGGATGAGAAAAAAAAATTAAATTTTCTTTCCAACCAGGCTCGGTGGCTCAGACTGTAATCCCACACCTTTGGGAGGCTGAGGTGACTGGATTGCCTGAGCCTGCGGTTTCAAGACCTGCCTGGGCAACTTGGCGAGACCTCATCTCTACAATAAATCAAAAATTAGCCAGGCGTGGTAGTGCGTGCCTGTAGTTCCAGCTACTTGGAAAGCTGAGGTGAAGGATCACTGGAGCCCAGCAGGTCGAGGCTGCGGTGGTTGGGAGCAGCCACTGCACTCCATTCTGGGAGACTGAGTGAGGCTCCAACTCAAAAAAAAAAAAAATTTTTTTCTTTCCTACACTCAACAAGTCAGTCGTTGAGAGAGAGAGATAGAGAGAAATAGAGAGGGAGAGAGACTGTCTCAGACAAACAAAAATTTGGGAGTTCATTACCACTAGATGTGCTTTACAAGAAATGCTAAAGGGAGTTCATAGAGTTGAAATAAAAGGGTGTAAGTAACAATATGTAAACATATGAATATATGAATGTATAAAACTCACTGTAAAAGTAAAAATATGGTAAAAATGTAGACTAATATGGTAATACTGCTACATGAATCACTTATTACTCTGTATAAAAGTTAAAAGAAAAAAGTATTAAAAATAGCTATTACTATAATAATTTACATATCTATAATCTTATGTATGTTTCATGGTAATCATACCACCAAAAACCTATTGCAGAGACACAGAGAATAAAGAGAAATGAGTCAAAACACAACGCTATGAACAATTATTAGAACACAAAGAAAGACAACAAGAGAGAAGAAATAAAGCCTAAATAACTACAAAACAATCAGAAAGCTATTAACAACATGGCTAAGTATTTATCTATAAATAACTACTTTAAATGTAAATGGATTACATTATCCAATCAAATGGCACAGATTGGTTACATTATCCAATCAAATGGCACAGACCCAACTATATGCTACCTACAAAAGACTTACTTTTACTTTAAGGATACAAAAAGTAAAACAATGGAAAAAAATATTTCACGTGATATCTTGGTAACCAAAGGAGCAAGAAACTTATATAAGACAAAAGAAATTTTAAGTAAAGAACTGTCACAAGAGACAAAAAACGTCATTATACAATGATAAAGAGGTTAATTCCTTAAAAGGATGTAATGATTGTAAATACTTGTGTTCCCAACATTGGAGTATGTAAGCAAATATTAACAGAACTACAGGCAAAAATAGAAAGCAATTCAATAATAGTAAGCCATTTCAATACCCCTCTTTCAACAATAATTAATCAGTAAGAAAACAGTGTACTTGAACAAAACTATAGACAAAATAGAACAAACATGTATGTAATGTTTCATTCAACGGCAGCAGAAAACATATTCTTTTTAAGTGTTCATAGTATATTTTTCAAGATAGATCATGTGTTAGACATAAAACAAATGTCAACAAATTTAAGAAGATTGAAAAAATTATAGCAAGTATTTTTCTGACCACATCGATATGAAACTAGTAATCGAGGAAAACAGGAAAGTTTACAAGTATGTGGAAATTAAGCAACGTACTCCTGGACAGACAAAGGGTTAAAGAAGAAATTTTAAAAATCTTGAGACAAATGAAAATGGAAACATAAAATACTAAAAATATGAGATGCAAAAACAAAAAGACCCAAGAAGAAAGTATAAAATGATAAACACCTACATCTTTAAAAAAGAAATAATTCAAAAATAAAAACAGCTGTATACTTCAAAGAACTAGAAAAGGATAAACTAGGCCTAAAGTTAGCAGAATAAATAAAATAATAAAGATTTAAGAGCAGAAATGAATAAAATTGAGACTATAAAGCAATAGAAAAGATAAAACTTACGGTTGGTTTTTGGAAAAGATAAACAAAATTGACAAAACTTTACCTAGACAAACTAGGAGAAAAAGGGAGAAGACTCAAATAAATTATAAACAAACAAAAGAGAATCATTAGAACTAATCTCACAGAAATATAAAGGATTATCACAGACTACCATGGACAATAAATTGGGTAATCTAGAAGAAATGAATAAATTCCTAGAAACATGCAACCTATGAAGACAGAATCATGAAAAAACAGAAAATTTGAACAGACTAATAATGACTGAGAGATTAATTCAGTAGGCAAAATCAACAAAGAAAATCCCAAGACCTAATGACTGCATCATTGAATACTGCCAAACATTTAAATAATAATTCACAAGAATCCATCTTAAACTATCCCCCCCAAAAAAATAAAGAGGAAGAAACTTTCAAATTCAATTTATGAGGCCAGACTTATTCTTATACCAAAGCCACACAAGAACACTATAAGAAAATAAAACTACAAGTTAATGTCTCTGATGAATATAGAGGCAATAATGCTCAAAAAGATGCTAATAAACCAAATTCAACAGCATATTAAAAGAATCATACACTATGATCAAGTAGGATTTAGTTCTGTGATGTAAGGATGGTTCAGCATACACACATAAATAAATGTAATTCTCACATTCTGAGAGAAGAATAAAAATTATGTGATCATTTTAATAGAAACAAAAAAGCATTTGACAAAATTTAATATACTTTTTTGATAAATATTTTCCACAAATGTTGTATAGAAGAAATGTACCTCAACATAATAAGTACCATACATTGCAAATCCACTATACTTAGTCATGAAAAACTAAAATCTTTTCTTTAAATATCAGGAACAAGAAAAGGATGCACACCATTATCACTTTTATTTACTAAAATCCTGGAAGTTCTAGACAGAACAATTAGGCAAAAAATAAAAGACATAAATGGAAAAAAGAAGAAGCAAAGTTGTTTCTGCTTATAGATATGTGAACTTTCATAAGGAAACCCTAAAGACTTCATGAAAACACTGTTAGAACAAGTAAATGAATTCAGTAAGGTTGTAGATAGAAAATCAACACACAAAACCAAGTCGTTTTTCTAACAAAAACTATCTAAAAACAAAATCAAGAAAATAATTAAACCTACAATATCAGAATTTTTTGTTGTTGTTGTTATTTTAGTTTAAAGATGTGTGTGATACAATTCAGGATTGGGTATGCAAGTGGTCATTGTACAGGTAAAGTTTGGGCCTCTCTTTGGTCCCCACTTTGCCTGATTTGAGAAAAAATATTTAGGACTATTTTAAACCAAGAATATGAAAGATCTGAACACTGAAAACTATAAAGCACCTATGAGAGAAATTAAAGAATACACAAATAAATGGAAAGATATCCCATGTCCATGGAGGTGAAGACTTAATATTGTTTAAGTGTTCATACTATACAGAGAAATCTACAAATTTAATGCACTTTCTACCAAAATTCCAATGCAATTTTTCACAAAATAGAAAAATCAATCCTAAAATTCATATGGAATCATAGAAAAACCCTGAATAGCCAAAACAATCTTGAGCAAAAAGAGCAAAGCTGGATGCATCACAATACTTATAATATTGCACTAAAGTATAGTATAATACCATACTGTAATTTCAAATTACACCACAAACTAATCAAAACAACATGGTACCAGCATAAAACAGACATATAGATCAATGGAATAAAATAGAAGAACTTAGGAATAAGTTTATACATTTGTGGTAAGTTGATCTTTGATATAGATGCCAGAAATATGCAATGGAAGAAAGACAGTATCTTTAATAAATATTACTGAGAAAATTTGTTTTCCACATGCGGAAGAATAAAATTGGAACCTTATCTCACACTATATATAAAAAATTAACTCAAAATGAATCAAAGTCTTAAACATAAGACCTGAAACTCCAAAACTACTAGGGGGTGGGAAATGAGGGAAACTACATGACATTGATCTACACAATGATGTTTTGAATGAGACACTAAAAGCAAAAATAGATAAATGAGATTATATCAAACTAATAAGCTTCTACACAGCAAAGGAAATAATCAAAAGAATGAAGATACAACCTTTAGAATGGGAGAAAATGTCTGCACACTATACATCTGATAAGGGACTAATATATAAAATATATAAGGATCACTAACAACTGAATAGCAAGAAAATAAATAATCTCATTTAAAAATGGATGAAGGATCTGAGTAGACATTTAAATATATATATATCCAACAGGTATATGAAAACATGTTAAATATAACTGTCAGGGAAATGCAAATTAAAAGTTTAATTAGATATCAATTCACACATTAGGATGGCCATTATCAAAAAGAAAAAAGATGGCAAATGGTGAGAATGAGAAGAAAAGTGAACAATTATAATCTATTGGTGGGATTGTAAATTATGCAGCTGTTATGGAAAACAGTAAGGAGTTTCCTCAAAAAATTAAAATAAAGATACCATATGATTCCACAATCCCTCTTCTGGATATATATACAAAGGAAAATAAATCAGTATTTTGAAGAGATGACTGTACTCCTATGTCCTCTGCTGCATTATTCATAATAGCCAAGGTGCAGAAGCAATGTGTCCATAGATAGATAAATGAAAATAAAAGGTGTGTGCTTGTATATAAATATGTATGTGTATGTGTGTATGCATATACACATTATATACCTACATATTCATTATAACCCACAGAATAATATGCCGCCAAGAAGAATACTTTGCCATTTGTAACACCATGAATGAAACTAGAGAAAATGATAATAAGTGAAATCAGCCAGACACAGAAGGGCAACTAGTGCATAATATCACTTAAATGCAAAATTGAGTATAACTGAATGCAGAGAAGAAGACTATAGTTAATAATACTGTGTTGTAAATTTAAGATTTGCTGAGAAACTAGAAACATTCTCACTGCAAAATAAAAATGATAACCGTGTGAAGTGATGGATATGTTAATTAGCTTGATTTTTGTAACCATTTCACAATGTATACGTATTTCAAAGCATCATGTTACATGCCATTAACATATAATTTTTTATTTGTCAACATAAATCAATATAGCTGAAAAAATGCATATTGAGGGTAATTGCTCAATTTCTTAAAAGTTATCAATGATATGCTAAAAAAGGATATATAATTGAATTGTGTAAAATGGTTAAATAAGGTCAGTAAGGCCAAAAAAATAATAAAGAGAAATAAGATAAAATATAGCTATTAGAAAATAGTTGCAAATAAAGTAAATATTAATCCAACTATAGAAATAATCACTTTAAATGTAAAAGATCAAAATGCATCAATTAAAGCTGCAGACTGTGTGGACAAAAACAAATAATAACCCAACTATATCTTATCCATAATTTTATGTTGTCTGCAAGAAATTCATTTAAATACAAAAATATAGTAGGTTCAAAGTAAAGGGATGGAGAAAGTTGGATATATATAAAATATAAATGATAGTTGTAGTAGCTACATTCTTTCAGACTGACTTCAATGCAAAGGCAATTATTAGGAATAAAAAGGAACTTTATATAACAATAAAATGGTCAATTTTCTGAGAAGACAAAACGATCTTAAATACATTAGCATCTAATAACAGTGTGTCAGAACATGTGAGGCAAAAATTGATCAAATTGAAAGGTGAAGGGACAAATTCCACAGTTACAACTGGAGACTTCAACACTATTCTGCTGTAATTTCTAGTTCAAGCATGCAGAAAATCAGAGGGGTGGTACGACCTGAATAACACTATTGATCAACTTGATCTAATTGGTATTTATAGACTACTCCTTCCAACCTCAGCTGTATGGTCTTCTCAATATCATATGAAACACTGAACAAGTTAAACTGCATTCCATGTCCTAAAACATACCTTCACAAATTGAAAAGAGTGTCAACAATACAATGCCTGTTCTCAGATCACAATGAAATTTGATAGAAACAGACTAGCAACACCAATTAACAGTGAGGATAAAGAGCAACAGGAGCTCTCATTCATTGCTGGTAGGAATGGAAAATGATACGGTCACTTTGGAAGATAGTTTGGCAGATTTTAACAAAGAGAAGCATACTCTAACCATATGATCCAGCAATCATACTCTTAGGTATTTATCAATTAATCTGAAAAATTATGTCCACATAAAAGTTTATAGGAACTTTATTTGAATCTCCAAAAGCTAAAAGCAATTAAGATTTAGTGATAAATGGATAAACAACTGTGATACTCGAATAAGACAAAATATTATCTATCAATAAAAGACATGAGCTATCAAGTCCCCAAAAGATATACATGAATCTTAAATGCATATTGTAAGTGAATGAAGCCAGAATGAAACGGCAGCATATTGTATGACTCCAATTAAATCACATTCTAGAAAAGGCAAGACTATAAAGACAGCAAAAAGACCAGTAGTTGAAAGTGATTTGGTGGGAAGGAAGGGAGGTTGAAAAAAATTAAAGCACAAGGGGTTGTTAGGGCAATGAAATAATTCTGTATTACACCGCAATTGTGACTACATGACATTATGCATTTGTCAAAATCCACAGTACTTTACAGTACAAAATGAATGTTAACGTATGCAAATAAAAAAAATCAGGAGGTCCAAGGTTCCCAGGGTGGAATGCAGAATGTGGCAACAATCTAGCTGTGTTCCAAACATGTGAAGCAACATGACTGGAGGGAGTGGAAGGAAAAGGTGCTGACCTAAGAAACTCTGGAAAAGAGAAAACTTAGTATAGTGGAGGCTTAAGAAACCAAGCATATATACTGTACTCAGTTTGATAAAGGTTTTTCCTACTGGGTTAGTAATTCTGATGCCACTATATAGGTGTACTGCAAGTAAACAATTGACCGAGTGGAGGGTGGGTGATGTGAGCCAGGTTACTGAATTCTGTCGTGGGAGTCTACACGTGAGCAAGGGGAGGCTGTCATGGTATGTGTCTCCAGAGTGGATGCAGATGTGATGGCTGCCTGCATAACACATACAAGTATGGATGCAACTGCCTCCAAGTGTACATGTAGCTGCCTCAGGACATACACATAGTTCCTTCATCTGGTCTGTTGACAGGGCCTAGAATCAATGACACTCCAGTATCAACATCTCATTCCCTGATTTGGCTTCTAATATTGTCCAATAAAGGGAGAAAATATTTTTAGAAATAAATGACTGATTTCAGACTAGAGCAAAAATTATATGGGATGATCCTCAACCATCTTATTGTGTTGGAAAATAAGAAAATGTTAACCAAAAAAAAAAGAGGAAAAGAAAAAAATCCCCACAAACCCATAACTATGGAGGTATGCCAAAGTGAGACAGATCTAGCTGAAAGAGCTCTTGATGGCCAAAACTGAACAACAAAATATAGTAGTATGGGTTTATAGCCTAGACTAAAATACCCATACTGATACAAATAAATGAAAAATAAATAAATAAGTGGGTAGAAGAAGCAAACCTCTTACTCAAAATTCAAAATCATGTATGTAGCTCCTCTTCTTCAAGGTGCTGGAGCATAACTCACCATTTCTTAGGTGCGTGGTGACTGGCTTTCCTTCACTCTGCTATGGAAAGGAGTAGAAAGATTATGAAGTGGAGAAAGATGTCAAGCATTCCCTCAGCCAGGTGGTTAATGTGAGCATGAAGAGTGACGTCACGATAGCCCATGACCACGATATAATGTAATGAGAAGGGCATTTCATTTCTGGGTCATTTTCCAAAGAATCTATACATTCAGTCTAATCATTAGAAAAACATCAACACATCCAGTGGCATGACATCTATAAGATACCAAACACAAAGCAAGTCTCAGAAACCGTTATAGCCAAGACGAGCCCAGGGAGACGGGTGGTTAAATGTAAAGTAGCTTCCTAGATAGATCCTGGAACAGAAAAAGTACACTAGGTGAAATCTAAGGATATTTGAATAAAGGTATGGACTTCAGATAATAATTATGTGTTAGCATCGGTGTGTTAATTGTAACAAATATACCATACTAATGTAAGGTGGGCACTGTGTAATGTGGATACATGGGCACTCGTCTATCTTTCAATTTTTCTATAAATCTAAAATAAAACTAACTGCATATTGTAGTAAACCAAGTGCAAAATAAGCTGAAAAAGACCAATAAAAATAAATTTATACTAAAAATCCCTAATAACTCAAATGAAGTTTATTTTAAAAACATATATTATCCTGTAGAGAGTTCAATGCTTAATCCAAGGAATAAATCCTTATTGTGCAATTTCAAGCAGCAGTACTCCAAGACTTAATGTTTGTGTGGTAATGGCCATGTCACATTCCTCATTGCAGAAATGCAATTTGTGAAGGACTTTAAAAAATTCATCCCAAATTACAGAGTCTTCTAATATCTTCTACTGATATTACAGGTGCCATAGTTCAGCAAAATGCTGTGAGTAATGTCTTTTGCAGTGCTAGAGCATTTCACTCAGAGTATGTCTCTTTAACATTAGCATTTTAGGGTTGCAATGATAAGATGAAATAATAAGTGTACTAAAGTGGACATCCATGGTAACAAATTAAATATCAACATTTAGTTTTTTTCAAATATATGTCATATATATTAAGCAATTTTTATACTAAAATACTTTTGTTTTTATTGGACAAAAACCCAAAAGGAATAGCGGTCTATATAAACTTTGGATCCTTTTTCTTCTGCTGAGCTAGACAGTGTAGCCTGTGTGTTGCCCACTTTCAGCTGCCTCCAATGTCTAGGAACCACACTGCTGCTAATCATTATAAATCGTGTTTGCACCATTTAAGTAAGGCATATTTTAAAAGAAGCAAAATCAATGTATTACCCCGCAAAGGGCAATAAATGGCTTCTAAATTGGAACTAAAGTGTTGAAATTGCTTGTGCTATTCTGGTAACTCAAATTAAGCTGTTGGCCTCTGCTTCACTGGCAGGTGTCATCCTGAGTTACTGCTGTGCATTCTTTTAAGTATCTACTAAACTAAAACTATTCATATTTTCTAAAAATTTTCTTTTAAAAAATAAATACCTGTGGAATGGAATGACCTCTAATGTGCTATAAGTATGTTTTCTTTTCTTTTTTTTTTTTTTTTTTGAGTTGGAGTCTCACTCGGTCGCCCAGACTGGAGTGCAGTGGCCGCTCCCGGCCACTGCAGTCTCGACCTGCTGGGCTCCGGCGATCCTTCTGCCTCAGCCTTCCGAGTAGCTGGAATTACAGGCGCGTGCTACCATGCCCGGCTGATTTTTTTGATTTATTGTAGAGATGAGGTCTCGCTGCCCAGGCAGGTCTCGAACCCGGGGCTCAGGCAATCCACTCACCTCAGCCTCCCAAAGGCGCGGGATTACAGGCTGAGCCACCGAGGCCGGCCCTTTTCTATTTTTTATCAGTACATTTTTAAAAAATTAAAGATGTGGGATACAATTCAGGGTTAGATATACATAAGGGATCATCATGCAGGTAAAGTTTGGGTGCCCTTATTGATGTTATGTGCCCCCCACTTTGTGGAATTCCATAATTCCCCTAGGAATGACAGAATATCCATGTGGAGCAGGGTGTTTTCTTCATCTTCGTCTTTTCTCTATGTGCATGTGGGCACCATGGTTTTAAGTGGACAACAATGATAGAGTCATATGGATGTGTTGGATTCAAGGTATCCAAGAATAAAAAACAATATTTTTTAACAGGTATACTTATATTCCTTGTAGAAAAAAAGAGCTTTATAACTGGCATGCAACAGTCTAAACTTATTTAAAAATTTTGACATATATAGAAACCCACGAAACCATCACCAGTCACAAAATGAACACATTCTTCATCTATAAACGTTTCCTCATGCCCTTTGCAATCCCTCCCTCTTCCCTCTTTCCCCTCCCTCTCTTAGACAAACACTGATCTGCCAGTATAGATTGGTTTGTTTTTTCCATAGTTTTAAATAAATGGCATAATAAACTATGTATTCATTTTTAGTAAGGCTTCTTTCAACCAATCTAATTATTACAGAGTAATACATTGTATGGATATACATACCATGATTTGTTTATTCATTCACCTGTTATTAGGCATTTTGGTTGTTTATTCACGTACAAGTTTCCGTAAGGACATATGCTTTCTATCCCCTTGGGTAACTGCATAAGACTGAAATAACTGGATTATGTAGTAGTTGTATGTTTGATTTTGTAAAGAAATTGCCAAAGTGTTTTCCAAAGTGGTGATAAGATATAAAATTCCCACCAGCTGTATATAAACCTTCCAGTTTTTCCAAGTCTTTATTAATAATTGTTATGGTCTGTTCTTTACATTTTAGTCATTCCAAAAGGTGCGTAGTGGTATGTCATTGTGGTTGAATTTGCATTTTCCTAATAATTAATGCTGTATACATATATTTGTATGCATGTTTGCCATTATATATCTTTATGTATTCCCTGTGTCTGTTCAAATTTTTTGCTCAGTTGTCTTTGGGATTGCTTTCCTATTTTTAAGTTGTGAAATTTCTTTGTATATCTATGTACAAGCCTGTCATCAGACATATGCTTGCAAACACTTTCTTCCAATATGAGATGATCTTTTAATCCAATTAGCAATGTCTTTCAAGAATAGAAGTTTTAAATTTGGATGAATTCCAAATTATCGATGTTAAAATTTTTCTTTACCTAACCCAGGGTTACAGAGACTTTCTTTAATCTTTTCTTATAAATTGTTTACAGTTTTAGCCTTTATATTTATGACTAACATCCATTTTGAATTAATTTTATGTGAATTAAGTTGTGTATGTATTAGTATTTATTTATTTGTGTTGGTATGTGGATAACCAGTAATTGTAGCACAATTTTTTAAGAAGAGTGTCCCCACTGATTTTCTTTGCACCTTTGTCAAAAATAAATTGTTCATATATGTGTGGTTCTGTTTGTGAACTCTTTTCTTTCCTGTTTATCTATTTGCCTTTCATGATGTTACTACCACACTGTTTTGATAATAAAGTCTTGAAATCAGGTAGTGCTGGCTTTTCAACTTTTTTCTTTTTCAGGATTGTTTTGGTTATAGTAGCTTATTTGTATTTCTATTTGAATTCTAGAATCAATTTGCCATCGTCTACGAACATTCCTTCATTGATTCAAAGGGAGTACTTAGAAATACAACTGATATTTTATTTTGATCTTGTTTTCGGCTAACTAGCCCAACTTACCTACTAGTTATGATAGCTCATATGTAGATTCCATCACATTTTCCAACTAGGTAATCATGTTGTCTATAAACAAGACAGTTTTTAACCTCTTCTGTAATCTTACTTTCCAATGTTTTTTTTTCTTGCATTATTGTCTTCACTACATTCCCCTAATATAATGTTGTATAGAAGAGTAGACACTTTTGTCTTGTACCAGATTTTAGAGGAAAGAAGGCATTCCATCTTTCACCATTAGGTATAAACTGTAGGCTTTTGCTCTTTATAAAGTTAATGATGTTTTACTCCATTTTTAGTTTACTTAGAGTATCTATCAGACAGAAATGCTAGATTTTGTTGAATGCTTTCCTGAATCTTTCAAATGATTGTGTGAATTTATACATTTATTAATATGGAGAATTACATATATTTTGAATATTGAATGTTAAATCAATCTTCTTTTCCCGGCAAAAAGTCCATAATACCTTTTCATATTTTTAGGATTTGATTTACTAACTTTTTTTATAAGAAATATTGGTTATATATTTTTTCCCTAATATCTTTGCCTGGATTTGGTATCTGAATAATATTGTAAATTAGAAAGTGCTCCCTTTTATTCAAGTTTTCCAATCTGACAAGCTCTGCCTTTTAACCTGAATGTTAAGGGCATTTACACTTAATGTTTTGAATAAGTTTAGATTTATCTATCAACTTGCTATTTAATTTCTATTTGTTTCACAAATAGAAATTCCCTATTTAGCCTTCTTTTATATTAATATAATATTTTTGTTCTATTTTATAACCTTAGTTGGCTTTTTAACTGTAAGTCTTTGTTATTCTATTTGATGCTTTAGGGTTTATCTTATGCATCTTTTATTTATTATAGTATACCTTCAAGCAAGTTTATAGCAGTTCATGTATAATAGTTTTACAATAGTATGTTTACATTTTCTGTTATTATACTTTTTATTAATATGTTACAAATTCCTGATGCAATACATTGTTGTTGTTGTTGTTGTTGTTGTTTTGAGTTGGAGTCTCACGCTCTCGCCCAGACTGGAGTGCAGTGACCACTCCCGGCCACCGCAGCCTTGACCTGCTGGGCTCCGGCGATCCTTCCGCCTCAGCCTTCCAAGTAGCCGGAATTACAGGCATGCGCTACCACACCAGGCTGATTTTTTGATTTATTGTGGAGATGAGGTCTCGCTGCCAAGGCAGGTCTCGAACCCGCGGGCCCAGGCAATCCACTCAACTCAGCCTCCCCAAGGCATGGGATTGCAGGCTGAGCCACCGAGCCCGGCTACATTGTTGTTTTTGATGCAGCCAATTATCTCTATAAAGATTTAAATATTAAGAAAAAAATTGATATATTTATCCATGTAGTCATTATTCTAACTAATGTTATTTTTCTTCTTCCTAGAGTATTATTTAAAAATTTTGGTGAATCGACTGGTGATGAATTCTTTCAGTTTTTGTATATCTAAAAAACAATGCTTATTTTACTTTTGTTTTTGAAAAATATTTTTCTGAGTATTGAATTATTATTATTTTTTCTTTTTTGGAGACTGGGTCCTTTGTAACAGTTTTCTTCATGTTTTTTTGTATTTGGACTGCATTGAGCTTTTTGGATCTAATAATTTGTGGTTTTAAAAAAATTGAAACATGTTTTAAGTTATTATTTTTTCAAATATTTTTATTGTATTTTGGGGGAACTCCAGTAACATTTATATTAGGCTGCTTGAAATTTTTGCACAAATCACTAGTAGTCTTTTGCATTTTTCTTTCTTTGTTTCAATTTGGAGAGTTTCTATTACTGTCTTCAAATTCATTATTTTTTCTTCTATGATGTCTAATCTATCATTAATTCCATCCACCACCTACTAGATATTATAGATTAAAATGTTCAACTTATGACATTTTTACCATCTAGAATAGTTAGAATTACTGTTTTAATGTCATTGTTAGCTGATTCCAATATCCATGTCAGTTTTATTTGGTTTTAATTGATTTTTCTCCTTGTTAGGCCAAAACTGTTAGGGTACTGACGGACCAGATGAGGGTGGAGTTGTGCACGGAGGCGCGCAGCACTGCCGGGGCTGGCGAGCCAGAGGTGCGTGCTGGCAATCCAGAGATCCGAGTAAATTGCAAAGAATTGAGACACATAGAGTTGAGAAAAGAAAAGATTTATTTAAAAAAGGTTCACCCCCCACAGACAGGGAGTGGGCCTACACTCTAGGTGAGTGTGGTGGCGTAGCTCCCCAGAGTCCCGGCTTGAATCCTTTTCTTGGAGATGTTGCACATGACTGCTGTGACTGCTGTGACTTCCTTGTCCACCACCTGTGGATGTCTTGGAGATACTGTGACACAGAGAGCCATTAATGTCCGCCCACATTATCATAGCCCCTAGAAAAGGGCGTGACAAGGATTTTAATTTTCCTGCACCTTCCCAAACGACATTCCTTAGACCTAATGGAGGGTGTACCTGCCCTTATCTCCTAGGCATTCTCAGTAGGTAGCTTTGGGGGATCCTTGACTTCCCTGTAGAGAGTGCCCAATTTACTGGAAGATCGAATCCCCATTTTCTCCCCGCCTGCGCAGTCATTACTTTTGTAATTACAAGTTTCATGACTTTTACAGTCCTTGCCTAATGCATGATGTCTTAGGCCTTGCCAATTCCCTTTACTCTAGGTAAGCTTGATTGCCACTATGAGATAGCTCAGATACCTGGAAGTCTGTTTCTGAAAAGACAAAATTGATAAAGTTAATTATACCTAAAGTGTGCATTTCTCCAAAAGCACAGCTTCTATTTTCTCATAATTGTGTCAGGGTTTAAGAACAAGATGAAAATGGCTTCCCACTCTCAGTCTGTCCTTTCTCTCCTCACTATGGATTACATTTTCCTGCCTCTTTGTATGCCTCATAATCTTTGGATGCAAGATTTTGTGAATATTACTTTGTTCAGTGCTAGATATTTTTGTATTCCTATAAACAGTTGGTTACTAAAAAATAGTTTCATCTATCTCCATCCTTCTTTTAAGAATTTTTTTAAAGATTTAGATACCAAATATCACTAAATGTAGGAGCAGGTCAGCATCATATTGTAGAGATAATTATTTTGCTGCAGAAGTAAGACCTTTCTGAATCACTCTACTCAGTGTGAGATCTTCCAGTCTGGGTGATGGAAATAAGCACTACTCCTAGTCATATGTATACACTGATGATTGCTCCCTGTAATTCTCTGGGGTGACTCTAGCCATGTCTTGGGAGTTTTCTCACTCATATGTACTGGTTGGTACACTACTGAATATTTGAAGTAGATCCTCTGAGAACTCTGGAATTTTCTATTTGTGTAGCTCTCTTTTCTACAGTATTCCTTCTGGTAAAATCTAGCCACTTTTTCTTCTCAAACGTTCAGCTCTATCTTCTCAATTCACAGTTCTGACAGGCTTTGCTTGAGGTTCCGCTCCACGCACTGTGGTATCCTTAAACCCTTAAGGTAGAGAGCTGGGAAAACCAGAGCACATCTCACTTGTTTCCCATCTTCAGGTTTGGTGCCCTTTTCTGCCTGATATCCAGTGTCTTAAAAACTGTTTTACTATAAATTTTATCTGTTTTATTTTGCTTGTTTCAGGCAAGAGTAGGTTTTCCATTTGTTTCCTCTTACTCTATCTTGTTTGATAACAAAACACATATCCATTTTTAAGCATGCAAACTGTTATCATTATACTACTTTATACATCATTATGACAACCTATGGCAAGTCAAGCCTACATGGTTATGATTTGCACATTGTATGTACACTCTATGCAGAGTGGGAAACTCTCAGCATGCTTTTCTGCTACTGGCTGGGTGTTGTTAACACAAAAATGAAAGGTATCCCTTACTTGCATGAGGTCAAAAACTCCTCTTTCAATAAAATTCATGTATTAACAATGGGAGCTTAATGAAAGTTTAAAGGTTGTGTTGGATTGCAGTATATTTTTCAACTTTATAATGGGAAAATTGACATCTCATTGATTGATTTTTGTGAAACAAATTCTATCAGGTGAATCAGACCTCAAGATTTAAGTGGGGGGGACAACAAACTGGGAATAAGAAATTAGGTCATGCCACAGCAGCTGTAAATTGTGGGAGAAAAATATCCTGATTGCTCAGCTCAAGTCTGAGCTTTAAATCTTTTGCTAGCTTCTTAGCTTGCCTGTGATGTGTTGAGTCCTGGCAGGTGGCTCACCACAGGGACTAATCTGGGAACATTCAATTGCACAGAGAGCTACTAATCCCCGGAGGTTAATGGTGCAGACTGAACTGATTGTCTGGCATTACACAGCCTTGGGGAACATTGTTTGGGACCCAGGACCAACTCAACAGGATGGAGATGGGATTGGAGGTATTGTCACCAGCCTCAAGCCCCAGAGGCCATGCATAAAGAATGAAAGGGCCTTGCTAAAAGTTAGAATGGGTCATTAAACGTGTCCTTAAAAACCAGAAAAAAATCTTACGCAACCAATTATCTTTCTATTCTTCTAATAATAAGATTATGTAAAAGGCAGGATATATAAGTATAGAAGAAATAAAGACTCTGCTAGAGCAAAGATACTGTGAAAATTTCTCCCAAAGTACCTCTAAGGAGAGTAAATTTGCTTTAAACTCCTTTAGGTAGCCTTCCTTGTTTCTCTTGCTATGTAGGGAAATCATTTACATGACCAACGATGAAGAAAATTTATTTGATGCCTTATATTTTCTCAAGAAATTTCAGGAGCACGTTGCATTCTGCAGTATAATTTTTCTGTATGTGCTTTAATTTAAAAAAACGATGTCTTCAATTACTTACTATTACATTACTTAAGTTGCCCTACTTCCAACTCATTAGATAGAATTGTTTCTCCAAGAAGATGTGGTGCATTTATCTCAGTCATTGTGCGCCAGCACACAACCACATACCCTTAGGTGCACACATAATCTAATCCAAGAAGATCTTTATGAGAATAAAGTGCATTGGGCCCAGGAAATACTCTTCTTTGTGCTTTGTAAGGGCAGTTTTATGCCTAATCTTGAATGAAAGTGCACAAAAAGTATCTGTCAACTTTCTTCCTGATTGAATTTTGCTTCTTGATTTTTAAACTTTAAAATTCTACTCACTAGCCGGGCGTGGTAGCACCCGCCTGTAGTTCCAGCTTCTTGGAAGGCTGAGGCTGAAGGATTGCCGGAGCCCAGTAGGTCAAGGCTGCAGTGGCCGGAAGCGGCCACTGCACTCCATTCTGGGCGACAGAGTGAGACTCCAACACACACACACACACAAAAGAAATCTTTAAAATTCAACTCACAAATCTCAATCTTGTGCTTTAAAATAACAAAATACCAGTAATATTATCTTTATTTATACTTAACTATGACATATACTTATGTTTGTATGTATGTATAGTCAAATAAATATATTTAATATGTATATACTTCCTTGAAGAAAACAATCACAGGTAAACCACAAGGGTACTTTGTTTTATTTTTATTTTGTGTTAAATGCTTTTCTCATTAGTGTATTAACAGCCTGTGAACATAAAAGTTTCTGTAATGTTTGTTGAAAGTCATTAAGATTGCTTTAGTAAGGCAGCTATCCGTTTCTTTTTCTGTATAAAACAGAACCAAATGAGAACCTGCGTATCTTTGCAGCTGGTTCACTTGTTGAAAATGCTGTTTTCCACCCTTTTGCAGAAGTCAGATGAGTTTTTTTGTACCCTTAAAAACTCTGCTGTCTAGACACACTGCTCTATCCTTTTTCCCCCTAAACAGGATGGGAGTGATTTTGCGTTTGTCTTTGATCACATTCTTCATCCTACAGTCATGCATACACCTGCAATGTATTACTCTAAGTACTACTCTGATCCCTACAAGTTCTTGCAAGGTAAACTCAGCCTCCAACTTGCCAGGACTTTCCTGAAATACCATACGGATGACAATTTGCCATATCTAAATCTCTACAGGAATTTTTTTCTAATTTTCACTGGACATTTTTACACTTACCATGTTGTGTGTTGTATTTTTAATCGTGTTTTAATGCATGTATATCCAATCTCTCCAACTAGGCTAGTGCATTTTTTGGGAGAAGTTGTCTATCATTTGAATGGGTTCCTTCCCTACCAGTTTTTAGATATAATGCACAAAACAGGTATTGATAAAAATGTGATTGAATAATGAATTTCATAAGTTTACTATACATGTTCACTTCCAAAGAGTCTGTGATAACTGAGATTCAACATATGCTTTTATATGTTCATACTAAATGGGAACTATTAACTAGACAATATGTCATCAGTTGTAAATATGAAATGATTATCAATTAAAGCAATTTTATATGATTTAGGCAGCTGTTTTTAAAATCTACACAAATCTTATTTTTCTATAGTCCTTCAAAAAGCAGAAACATACATGAAAATATAACTAGCTAGAATGTTTTATTGTTGAATTAAAGTAATCTGTATACAGTCAAAAATAAATTTAACTTTTAAATCTTCAATAATTCCTTAGTGAGTGTTTTGGGGGAAAATCACTGAAGAGAAGTTATTTAATCCCATAATGAATTTTATTACATTGATTTAATATAAGAGATTTAACAAGACAAGGATTCCAACTTGAAGAAAGTTTGCATGAGTACAGTCTTCCCTGATGTATACATTATTTAAATGCTATTTTCTCTCCTAATGCCTGAATTGGCTGCTGACACCATTTAAGTATGTCAACATGTGTGGATTTCTTTAGGAGGCTTTTGGGAAGATTTTCTGCAGGTCTTTATTTTTTTTTTAGTACAAAACTCTAAGTGTAGCAGGAAAATAGAGAGACTGTGACATAGAGACTATTATAGGAAGTGGCAACTTTATTATGCTGGCGGGCTTGAGGGCTAATGTGTCCAAATCAAGCCCCCAGAACGGGTGAAGTGGGGTAGTATACCTTGTTTAGGTAAGGGAGGGGGTCGGGTTGAGCGATTACATATTTCCTTCGGAATCTTACAAGGTTGTACTCAGCAAAATCAGATTTTTTAAATAACAAATGGTCTCCAGGAAATGCAAAGAGTAGGATTGTAAACTGCTAACTTCAAAAGAGGGGTTTTGGATAAGTTTATAAGTTAGTTACTCTTTTGCATTTCCATGAAATGGCCAGTCTCTGGCCATTTGGCCTTTCTTAAACAAAACCTGCCTGGTGCCTGGTGAGTCCTTAAAGCTTGCCGCTTGGCTTTCAAAAGGAAATACCTTTAATTGCTACCAACCCCCCTTTCTGCCACAGGGTTAGTGGGAGACATTCTGTCATCCCTGGTGATTGCCATGGGGCCAACTGCTGATGTAGAAGCAGCTACTCATGTGTTTCTGTGTTCATTCACTCAATCATACAAGAAATATATTTGAGCATTTGCCACATTCTGCCACATAAGCATACCATGAACCTAGGTGGTTGTGTCTCAGCACAGAGGGAGAACACTAGCGTGAGTACTTAGAAACATTTAAAATATGTCTTTTTCTCCTCTCTCTTTGTCAAATATACTTTCGCTCACACCATCCCTTAGAAATCAAGTTTTAAAGGGATAACTGTCCCGACAGTATAATAAAAAAGAAAGAAAGCTGAAGAAAATACAAGTCCTGAGTATGAAGAGAGAAAGAAGCAGATCATCTGAGAAAATTAGTGACAGGAGTGGGAAGGGAAGAGTCAGGTACACCAAGAATCTCATGGGATTGGGGTCAAGGTCTGAGCCCTGAAATTACTTTGAAGAAAATGGACAGAAGACTGGGTCACATAAATACAGAAGCTAATTTTTTTTGGAAGAGAGGTTTACTGCCATTTTTTTTGAAGAGAAGATCACTCGGTATTTTTCAGACTTTATAAAATTTCCAAGCTAACACCTTTATGAAAACCACAAGACAGGGATAAGAGAGTCTACTTGCAATTTGTTTTTTTGTTGTTGTTTCAGCTATTTCTACAAACTGTGGGATGAGAAAAGCTCTTCTGTTTTGATGTTATGGACACTAGTAGTATGTATTACCTTAACTTTTATAATAGTAATTTCAAAGTATATGAAGCCAAGGGATTAAGGAAAAAAAATGAGGTGTCCAGTGGATACTTGGGAGAACTATTTTTGAACTTACAGCAATAATAACGTCATCTTTTTTTCCCCTTGGTGGTTAATTTTGTCTGTGAAGCTTAAGAAAGACAAACTGTGCCCAGAAAATTCAATCCCTGCTGGACATTCTGGCTTTGCAGGGAGACAGTGAAAAATTAAAGCAAAAGCAGAACAAAAATGAATAACCAAATCTAAAATGACATTTACCTTCTTTACTGGTTTTAATCTAAGAATTTTTCCTTTTGTTCTTGGCTACATTCTAAAGGTCTCAAAGGTCACAAAAGTTTCAGCTCATGTAGTACTTGGGGTTTTTAATTTTTTGCCAGTACTGAAATTTGATCATATTTCTTATTTACAGAACAAAAGGGATATTTGTCATGACTTAAATTTGTCTTTATTTGCAGAGAATTTCTCCTAGCCATGTATAGTCAAGATTCACTGGTTGTAAATAACAGAGACTAGCCCGAATCATCAAAGCAGAAAAGGAGAATTTGTTGTATAAAGGTGTAGAGGTGACTCACATAACTCAGGATCAGAAACGCAGGTGGGTCTCCATAGGGGTGATAACCAGAGACAGGAAAAAGATCAGGGCTTTCTCTTTGTTTATTGTCTCTAGTTTTCTCTTGTGCCTTTTGATTCTTCCGACCATTTAAAAAAGTGGTTTTCTGTTTGTATGCTCATGTCATGGAGATATTATACACAATAGCCAAGAACTGAAAGCAACTGAACATTCATTGATGAATGAGCAGATGGATGATAAAACATAGTACATACATGCAGTGGAATGCTGCTTAACCTTCAAAAGGAAGGACATTCTAGTACATGCTGCAACATGAATGGACTTTGAAGGCATGTTAAATTAACAAAGTCACAAAAGGCAAATACTATATGACTCCACCTATATCAAGTACCTAGAATAGTCAAATTCATAAAAATAGAAGATAGAATGGTGGTTTCTTGGGGGAATAAGAAGGAGAGATTAGGAAACTGCTGTTTGATGGGTTTAGGGTTTTAGTTTTACAAGATGAAGAGGATTTTGGAGGTTGTTTGCATAACCTTGTGAATGTACTTAACACGACTGAACTTCACACTTAGAAAGGGTTAAGATGATAAACTATGTGTTTTACTACAGTTTTTAGAAAAGTTCATAAGCAATCGTAGGTGTTTAGTTTGTTACTGTGGATATGAATTTACTAGGCAGGAAAATGTCACTAAGTTGTGGGTACACATTGCTTACAACTCAATAAGAATTGGCCTATGAGGAGCAGCAAGAAATATCCAGCTGTTCAATATTGATTATTCATGAAAGGACATTGTGTCACAAAGAATAAACTATCTTTCTGAGGTCAGATCCTCAGCATCTGACTTTATATTCAAAATTCTAGCCACATATGTAGACTATAATCATCTTCTAAATCCTAGGAAAAGAAAATTTGATTCAGTTTTTTCAGATGTTTCCTCCTGGTCCAATAAGATAAGATCAGGAAAGTGGTTCACCAAATACAAACATGATGTTCAACTAACTCACCCTTGTGGACCTGAGGGAAGGAATAAAAATGGCCCTTAGCAAGCTAGGAGGCAGATCTTGGAGAACACTGCCCTGAGTCCCTGGTTTGATTATACAAGCCACAGGGAACTGAGGGAATACCTGAGATAGCAGCCTCAAGTCAAGGAAAACTACGAGAAACAACCAGGGGAAAGCACTGGGGAGCATCCTTGACCATTGTGGTCCCTAAGAAAGGAAAAAGCGAATGAATAAAACTATGACTGAGAGCAGAAAGCGAAGACCCTAGGCTGGCTCTCACTACATGTGCATTAAGGTTGAAGCCAAGAATCAGGATTCCAATATCAAACGCATGTGGAGAAGTTGTAACTGGAAAGAAGCTCTATGCATCAGAGAACACGAAGGTAAAGAGTTTGAGATAAATGGTGTCAACAATCCCAGACCAATTTGCCTGTTTGAAATAGCATCATGAACTCTCCCTAGCCATGCTTAAGGGATGTTGGCTTGGATCATTGCTTTTATTTGTTAACAGACAACTTGGTGAAAAAAAATTTGCCTAAAGCTACAAACTGACCATTCTTTTGTAATCAATTATTCACGTATTATTAATATAAAAGCAATGTGGACAGTGTTTAGAATTTTAATGCCTTGTTTTCTTCTTTTTCAGTTCTTGGGGATGTTTTTCCAGTTTTTTAAACTTTTATTTTCAATTTATAATGCATCTTCATCCAATCATGTTTCCTTTTCTGATTTAGCAGTACTTTTTATGATTTTGTACAAAATTGTCCAAATCAAACTAATCCAAAATCTGTTTTAATTACTCATTTGTTCTTTTATAATTATTATATACTCAAAGGAATCTGAAGAATTAAAGATGTGATGTGGCAAAAGATATATTATATATAATTATGAAGAATGAAGGCACAGACATCGTTGACATTATGTTAATTACCAAAGTCACTTAGAATAATTTGCATTTTTATTTCAATCTTGAAGTTTTTCAACTATCAAACTAATGTAGTAATTGACAGAATCAGAAAAGCTGGTATATATTTCTTTGTCTATCTTTCTTCAGTTATCTGTGGCCCATAGCCAATTACTATCAAGAGTTTTAAGCCTACAAATTGAAGCCTAAATTAAAGCTGTTTGAGAAATCGCACTGAGAGTTTACATGTTTTCATTATAGCTTCCATCTGACAGCAACCTTGAGTGGTAGAATGTTGTTCTGTAAAATTTTTCTAAAATATAAAAGAAATGTGCACGCAAAATGGAACACAAAATAGCGTTAATAAATGATGTCCACATCACTGGCTAAAAATGAATCTGAACATTTTAAAAAGCAAAATTACATACTAAGAAGTAAAATTGTTATAAAAATATGCATAAAAGCTCTAAAATTTATACCATGCTTCAAAAGTTATAAAATATTGTTAACTGGCAATCGGAAACATTGATTTTGGAATAATTAACTTTCAGACAAATGAGCAGAACAGACAAAATTGACTATATGAATTAGAAGTGAGGAAGAAAAATCTTCCCCCTAAAAATTCTGGAAAAAAAATATGACAAAAAGGCTTAATGACTCATGAAAGCTCACAAAACTTCAAGTGCACTAAAATTGCTAAAATGAAAAAATCCATGTCAGATAATACTTTTTCACCAATTTATTCTTTCCAACAATTTGACTTTGAGAAAATTGTTTTAAGTTAACTTATTTTTGACAATCACTTTAAACTCTCTGCAGCCATTTTTCTGTGCCATTCTTTGTTTAAAACCATCAATGCGATAGGAAGACTCACCCCTCCCTTTATTTGCTACAATACAATTGGAGAAAACATTCGTCTCCAGATTCATCAACAGTTAACAGTTAAGAGGTACTTAGGATCATGTGGCTCAAAACTCTCACTTTCAGCAGAGGAAACAGAAACTTGGGTATGTCAGGTATCTTGTCAGGGATCACAGTGATGCACTGACAAAATCAAAGCTAGAAGTTAGACTTCTTGCCCCTCCTACAAATTTAAATTCTGGATAGCAATCACCTTCCTCAATAATAGGTGTGCTCTTTGGCTCAAATGTAAAAATATAGCTTAAATAACCCAGAATATGACATTGTTCCCTATGCTAAGAAGGTAACAAATGTGTTAGTCTGTCTGGTTCCATTAAGATATCAGGATAACAATAAAAATGAACAGTTATGTAATACTGACCATCTGTCAGGCACTGTGCTAAGTGCTTTACATACATTAACCACTTTAATCCTCGAAATAACACATGTAGTAGGTACCATTGTTATCTCCATTGCAATAAATAGAATGCAGAATACTCTTCCAGGCAATCACCCTGTATCTCCATCCCCTTTAACATGGCACTGTAGGTTCTTTTGTCAAGCAGTGAGGTCTGCCTTCTTAATCTCTGAATTTGAGTTGGCCCGTGATTTACTTTGGCCAATAGCGTGCAAGGGGTGGGAGGAGGTGATGCCAAACCAGTTCTGAGCCTAGGCCACAAGGCTCTTGCACATTTCTGCTGCCTCTCTGAGATCGCTGCCACCATAGCCTGAGCTGGCCTGCCTGTGGGTGAGAGACCATACAAAGATGACCTGTCTCAGCCAAACCATCCCAGACTAGCTTCCATCCAGTTGACCTAAAACATACTACAGATCCAAGTCAATATCAGCAGGTTGTACTGCTTATACCTGTGAAGCCACAAGGCATCATGGCTTAAGGGCATGGTCACTGGACTCAGACTGCAGGTCCATGAATAAGTCCAGTTGAGACCATGAAGGAGACTCAGTAAACCATGAAACTGTGGGCAAGAATAAATGCTCCTTGTTTTAAGGTGATGAGTTTTGGGTTGATTCTATTACATAACAACAGATATCAAGTTGTTGGTTCTTCTCTATACATTCACAAATTATAAAATAACTAACCACTGGTTCCAAAATTAACATGCAATAGATCTGAGATTTGGACCTAGGCAGTCTAACTCCAGTGTTCAGGCTTCTACTGGCTGCCACTTCCCACCTGAACCCCACCTACAACTGTTTACAGTAACAACCGGAACAAAGAGTTCTCATGTCTTCCCACTGGCAAATTTAAATCTGACCACCCACCTTTTCATTTACAGGCTTACCTCACTCCCATTCCACTTCATTGAATGCCTTTCTCATCTGTGATTTAAATTGTCGCCATTTATACTCTTGTTGGCATCCATGATAAGCATCGTACTCAGCCCAACTCCTTCTCCAGTCAGGTTAGGGTCCAGGAAGCATAGATGACACATCATCTGCTGTTGATCAGTCCATAGTCACACATCCAACAACTCTTTTTGCTCAGAAAGTCACTACAGAGTGACAGGTGTAGCATGAGGATGCTTACTACACACTTGCACCCAACTTCCTCAAGCACGCCACCCCTTCAGTACCTCACCATTTGTCCTGTTGCTCTAAACTCCTCAGATTATCGGCCTGTTTGCTTACCTTAGCATTGTATCCTCACTTCACTACTAAGATCCGTCAGGTGAAGCAACTTGGCCTCTACCCTGCCTTTCCTAGACACAGTCTCAATTATTTCCCTGGCTATGGCAGAGAAACCTGAGTAATGTGGTGAAAGACAGAACAAAAGAAAACAATGTAAGAATTTTGATGGTCTGTGTTTGAATGTCAGCTTGTTCTTCTGAGCAACAAGTGGCGGATGGGTTTACATCCATCTTGAATGAGGCTCATGAACCGCTTTAGATGAGGCACATCCATGTTTACCTCACTCGTCTGTAGGACTCCCTTTTCGTGTTCATGCCTGTACCTGTGCACCCTTTCATGTCTTCTGTGGGAAACAGGAGGAAGCCTGGATGTTGATGGAGAGTCACTCTTTTATGTCACAATACGGATGCCTTATAGTGACATTTTTCTAAACCGGTGGACACCTCTCTGCCCATGTAAGGCATGCTGTGTTGCCCTTCCTCCACCAACTCTCCCAGCATCACCTTGGACCTCCTGACATTGCTCTCTTCTGAGGCTCCTTCTCTCTGCTGTCTCAAATGTGCTCCTCGCTTGTAGAGGGATGAAGCACTTTTTATTATGGCACTTATGCTTTCTGTGGCTCTGGACCCTGGCCTAGCACATAGTAGGCATTTATTAAGCACTTGTAGAACCATATTTACATTGGACATCAGCTGTCGCATGTGAATGGGTTTGTCGGTTGGTCCACAGAGAAGTCAATTGTGGTGAGTCATAGAAATAGGATTATCTTTTCATCATAGCATAATGTTGGTTCTTTGATCTGGAGGAGCTTTTTTCCCCTGACAAAGATTTAAGCACACTGGGTGCTTTCTTTCAATTAATGTTAATGGCAGGGTTTCCAACCAATACAGCAAATAAGGAGGATAAGAGACAAAGACAACTTCCAAAGCTACTTTTATTAAAACATAATCTGCAGCTTATCTTAGCTCTTTTAACATCTGATATCCAGTGATGCCATTTGAATATTTCCCCACCAGGGTCCCTGAGGTTCCGGGGCCAGGACCTCACTGGGCCTCCCCCTTGTCCCTGTCTGGCTAAGTGGGCTCACCCACACCACACGCCTCTCCCCTATTCCTTCCTCTGCTGCTCTCTGCCACTTCTCCATATTCATGAGGGGGAGGATGAGGGTGGCTGCCACAGCCTTTTAGCTCCTCCTGCCAGGATGCCTCACTCTGCCTTTCACAGTTTCTCTCATTCTCTCTTTCTCAACTGGCTCAAATCCTATATTTTTCTTGTGCTCCAAGGTAAAGCCGCCAAAGTTTGGGGTTGACTACCCTAAACAGGAAAGGAGAAAGGCAAGCACATGTCAATCGTGAACATCTATCTTTCTGAACCTGAGACCAACATCTAGGCTCACATTACAAATATGGCCATTGCAAGTCAGCTGTGTGAACTCAGTCAAGACACTTAACCTCTCTCAGTATCGGTTTTCTTGTCTATAATATGGGGATAACGGTTCCACAGGTATAGTACAAAAAATAAAATAAGTAATCATATGAACCTGTTGTTATTGTTTCTGACACATTCCAAGTGCTCACTTAGTTATTGCTGTTGTTATAATTATTAATACTTGTATTATTAGCTAGCCCTTAGTATAATTCTAGTCATTGGGCATTCATTGAATTTAATATATATGTACAATCTTGTGCTAAACCTTGTAGAAGATCAATGAGATATGATTCCAAGCTGAGCAGGCAGAGGACAGCAAATGTTAGAAGTGGGATGCAGTTCAAAATTAATGGGAGTGAGCAGTCAGTCACGACCAGTGGAAACTGGCAAGGCTTTATTGAGGATGTTCTGTTTTGACCCAACTGTAAAGAAGAAGGTGGGGTGGAGTGGACTGGGAGGGGGAAATCATCGAGTTTGAGCAAGTAGCCTGGGTCATCGGTTCACATCCATATTTTATTTCATAAAACATAAAAAAATTTTATTCATAAAACACATGTTTTTTTGCAATTTTATTCATTTATTTATTTTGGTACAAAGAGAAAAGAAAGTGATGCGGTGAATGTTCCAGAAGAATGTCTTTTCAAGTATGCTGGCTAATAGAGCTTCTAGAAAAAGTGAGATAATGGTTACGTATTTTTTAATCTCTTGAAACGTTTTGTTCTTCTTTCAGTCTCTGCTGACACTTCCCTCGATATTGGCAGGCTAACTATGCAATACATGTGATATATATTTTCAGGTTTCATTATAACAGTACCTCATTTGTTTTTGTTTTCAAAATCCTGTAGGACACAAAAGTTATGATGCGGTAACAAACAGCCTCAATATCTGGCTTAGAACAACATGATACTGATTTCCCAACCAGGAGTACCATGCTTGAAGTAAGTCTGCAAAGGGGTCACTCTGTTCATTGCTTCATTCAGTGACCCAGACTGACTGAAGTCCCATCTGACATATGCTTCTGCAATGTCTGACAGGAACAGGGAAGTGGTTCCTAATGGCTCCACTAGGAAATGTCACGTGCCACTCCATTCACACTTCACTGCCAAAAGCAAGTCATATGACCACATCTAGTTTCAAAGAGAGAGGAAGTAAAATGCACCACGGGCCTGGAAGAAAGGAAAACTTGAAGATTTGTAAACAGTTCAAATGACCACCATAATTACTCAAAATTACTCAAAAGTAAATGAAACTGCAGAATTCTGAGTCTCTAGTATATTAATGTGAAATGTGAACCTCCCAGAGGGTGTCATACTAGGAAGACTGTCACTCCTGTTTGAATCTGTGGCCTTTATGTCTTCAATAATTTCATGGCACTAGTGTTTTACGAAATTCATATTAAGAAGTTTTTAAACACATGAAAGGCTAGTTTTAATTGACTACATCTAGAAATAGGAACTTTTTTATAGTTAAGAAACTTGGGGCTAAAGGAGATTAAATAAGGTACACAGGGCCTCAACAATAAGCAGTGGTAGGGTTTGGATATAAGCTGTGTGGTCCCTGAAGTCAGGCCCTTCTTTTAGTATGAAGCTTAAGTATGATCATAACTTCTCTGGGATGACTGATGTGTCCATTAGGATTCTTCAGAGAAACAGAACCATACATATGTGGGGGTAAAGACAGAGAGAGAGAGAGAGAGAGAGAGAGAGAGAGAGAGAGAGAGAGCCTGAGGAATTGACCCACTTGCTTACTGGGGGGTTAAATCTGAAATTTGTAGAGTGAGCCTATAGCCTGGAACTTTACATAAGAGCTGATACTGCAATCTTAAATCTGAAATCAGTGGAGCAGGCCAGCAGATGGACGCTCAGGCAAGGTTCTATATTACTGTACGAGGAAGAAATTCTTCTGGAAACCTCAGGTTTTGCTCTTAAGGCCTTTGATTACTTGGATGAAGCCCACCTATGTTATAGAGGGTAATCTGCTTCACTTAATGTCAACTGAAACTAAATGCTAATTCCATCTACAAAAATACCTACAGAACAACATTTAGACTTGCATTTGACCAAACAACTGGGCATCATAGCCCAGCCAAGTTGGCACATAAAGTTAGTCCTGGTAACTGGAATAAATTAATTGCTTTAGCTAAGAAAAGAATAGGTAATCCACACTTCAGATTTGCTATGTCTAGGGTTAAAAGTTCCATTCAGAAGAAAGTGCTTGCCACTGTTTTTCTATCCCCTGCACCTCATCATGCAACTCAGTTCCATCCTAGAGTGCAGCAACGCTGTGAGGAAGCTGGGACTCAGCCTCACCCCGTCTGTACCATTCTCAGGTGTGATGCCCAGAAAACCAGCACGAATCAATCTCCAGTTTTGACTCAGTTTCATTCTCCCTTCATCTCTCTTTCTCTATTTCCCAACACTGTGTCCCTTTCTATTATAGCAATCAATTTTTTTTTTAATTACTGGGGTCTTTTCTTTTAACCTGGTCTTGCTCAGGAGCCCAATGTAGAACAGATGTTCTGATATGCTCTGCCAAGTTTGGGTGGATCTTGGAACACCCTCCCCACACTGATTCTGCAATTCTATCACCTCTCCAAGTTGCTGTTCCATCAACAGAAGGGAGGTGCACACCATGTCACTGACACCCAGCTGTCCCTGGGCCGATATGGGGGGGTCCCTTATGCTTATGGAGGTTTCTCCAGAATGGCATCCTGTCAGTCCCAAGTGGTCCCTGTGAGAGTGGCTCTGACTTCTGCTGAGACCCACATGCATGTTCCTCTTACCCTGTGTATGCTTCAGGTTATTACCAGTGACTGCTTCAGAGCTGTCATAAACTACCCAGTATGACTCTGTTATGGAAGAATTTACAAGAGCTGCCCTGAAAATGCTGTGCTTTGGATCAACGACTTTTCAAGTGGCTTAGTGCTACAACAGCTCCATAACCGTGTGTCAAACAAACGCAAGAAAAACTAGTAGTTATTGTTTGTTTACAATAGTCATGGTTTTCTTGTACTAGTAACACATTTACTTCAAAAGCACTTTACAGAAAGATGATGTCAAAAGGGCTTATGGCCTGTAATATAAAATCTGACAGTTTGAAAATTTTTATTTCAGAAAACAAAGGCCTGTTTCTCCCTTGAATGAGTAGAAAATTAGCAGTTCTAACACGACAAAACTGACTTAATTACTATATCGTTAAAACATATCATTCATGCTTTAAGTTCTAGGTGAACACCCTCCCCCATAAAAGGCAATGTCAATATTTTAGAAATCTCCATTTTTCAAAATCAGTGTGCATGTCGTCAGCAACTACATTCTGAGAACAAATCAGTAAACGGATGTTTTGTGTTGAGTGGCCTGTGATGTGGCATGAATGGGCTTTATTCTTCCTCTGAAAAGTAAGCCAAAGACTTCTGAAAAAGATGTAAACTGTACGAGCAAAGCTGTTGCATTCTTCACCTTTCCTGTGATAATATTTGCTTTATTTAGACTGAGAGACTTCTGGTCAGACACCTTGCCTATTTTATGCAGTTGCTCGGATACAAATTTTTGGCACTGCTCCTAGTGCTTAGGTAAAGTAAATAACAATTTAAAAAATAAAATAAATAAAATAAAAAGGTGCCTGGAATCCCCATGGCTTGTCAGAACTTGGTTCTGCTAACTAGTTCCTTGCCAGTATCATCTCTGCTGTTCTTGAAGAGTTGGATACTTAGGAACTGTCCACCGGTTAGTACAGTAGTCATTCCACATTGCCATCTGTGTGAGCAGACACGAAACCCTGCAGAAAGGCTATTACCTCGGAAGTCATGTGGTGGCATTGTGTCCCAGTGACCTGGTGTCTGCAAAGGTCTGCAAAAGATGTAGCCAGGTCCCCACACCAGTTGGAATGAGCTTGGACTAGAAAGGGCTTGGGCTGGGGCAGGGCTGTGTTGGATTTGGAAGAGAATCTAGGAGTGTTCCCACCCTTAACTGTTCCTCTACGTTTTCCACAGTCTCTTCCACACTGTCTTCACTCATGATCTCCCATCACTGTCTCCACCATCAGGTCGACATATTCATGATATTGTTTAATAAGTCTTACTCCTTCCCCCAGCACACCTGTAAGTACATTTTTGGCATTCTTGCAGAATAAGCAGGACATAGGTCACAAGGCCAAGACCACAGGATAGGATGAAGACAATGATGATTTTTAGAAGACTCATCTTATGTGTGCAGGCATCACCTCAAGTGCTTCACGTGCTGGCCCTGACATACAATTATGCAGGGTGAGCCCAGGCAAAGGCAAGTGGGCTGAAATCTGGTAAGATCTGCCTGCCCTGTTGTGCACTGGAGAAGGGTGTGCAACTGAGAGGCTCCTGCACCTAACCTACACTAACCTCCACAACACGCATTGGGCCAGCAGCAGCCATGTTCATACAAACTCCCTCATTTTATCTCCACAATAATACTTTGGAGTACTATTTTCAAATATTCTCAAATAAGAAACTACTGATGTTTAGTGAAATCTTCAAGAATGTCAGTCTGTCTCAGGATTTGAAAACACTAGTTCAGGCCACGACCATGGCTGCTGTTGCCCTGGTCTGCCATGATGGCACCTGAGCCATTTGCAGTGGCATCTGCAAATTTGTTCACACTTCCTTATAGCTAAAGTGAACTGCGCTTCATAGATGTTCTGTGACCTGCTCTGAAATCCATCCCAAATGCTTCCTGGGCTTAATCTTCACATTACATTTTAAGGTACAGAATATCATATGCAACCAATTACACCCCAAAAGGAAACGAACATCAGATCTGGGGTGCACATGGACTCTCACAGGCAGCTGGGAGGAAACAAAAAGCACATTTTGCCTTTTCTTCCCCAGCAGCCATCTCACTTTCTCATGTGCCACCCAGCATACCCAGACAGTTGTCCGGATGCACTGCAATGGTGTGTAAATCTTGGTGATAAGTGACTTTTTTTAAAATGTAGTAATGATACCTTTGTCCTCAATGAGTTGACATTAAAAGGTTTGAACGGGAAAACAGGTCACCAATGTGACTTCGCCACCTTGTGGCAGCTGATTGATTTTCAGCCCTTTGGGTCTCGGCTGGTGGAGAATTAATTCTAGTACTTTCTTGCTGTTGGTTAGCTCATTACAGAGACGAGGACTCCTGTGTGAAGTCTCCCCGGGAATCTGGCTCTTCCCTTTCTGGGGATGCTCTCCACTCACAGTCACGCATGCCACATTAAGCACAGCATCGCTGGTAGCCAGTGCCACCCCATTTCCTTGATGACTAAAAGCACAATGTAGAGTCTTGAGGCAAGAAGGCATGCTATGCGAACCTCAGCTGAAAACAGCCTGAGAACTCTTGCAGGATGCTGTGCAGCTGCCACAAACTCAATGTTGCTTGCTAAGAAAATGTGTTGCTATTAGAAAGTGGGTCTTGCTCAAACCACGATTAAGTTTTTCTATCAAGATGTCCCACCTGCCAAGTGGGCGACAGTCTGACTCCACGCCTTGCAGGTACCCCAGTCTTGTCAAAGAGCAGCAAAAACTCTCAGAAGGAATTAAAAAAAAGACAGCAGTAACATCTTCTGCAATTGTAAATTCACAATGACTTCAGAAGGAAGGAGTCTGAGGGCGGAAAATGCTCTTAAGGAAAGGCAAACTTCTTCCATACAGGTCTTGGGCAAACATAATCATCTCAAGAAAAGAAAGGGGATTAGAGCTTAAATGTATAATAAAAAAGAACAGAAAAGTAATAAAACTTCAAAAGCTGCAATACGCTGTGTTAATGCCACAAATGTTTCCAAGGCATTTCAAAGCAACCAGAATGAGTATTTTGAGTAATTTGCTGGAGTCAAGGAGATAAGAACCTTAAACATACTCATTCTTAGCAAAAACATGCTGTGGAAGGTGTTGATTTTTCTGATCAAGAGGGGGTATATTTAAATGAAGAGAGGACATTCTTGAAGCCTTTCAGATTTACAGTTGTAAAGATTTTAATATAATGTGGGGCTATACTTTCAACTCTACCAAAAGGAGATAAGCTCCATGAAAAGAAATACCAAGAAAAGAGGTCTGAGGAGGAAAGCGGGTTACCTGAGGTGACCACTCTGTGTCATCAAGAAAGAAAACAGGATAAATCTGATCAACATCTGAAGACACACTCAGATCACTTCAAGACACAGGGCAGAGGAATAGAGCTCTGGACACATGGCAATTCAAATCAGGTCCTTTGCCTAAGACAGCTGTGAATCACTTATCTAAAGAGAAAAGACTTTCTGTGACTTGGTGACAGCATGCCACAATAAGGAGCTTCTGAAATGTAACTTCTCTAAGGCACCATCTGCACAGTTTGCTGGCCTGGGCGGGGTTTTCACAGGAGGCAAAACATTTATTAAGGAAGGGAGAAGATGAGAAGGGGGAAGAATAGAAGCTATCACATGAAATGAATTGAAATTTGGACTCACAGCCAGATACTGAAGGCCAGAGGAAAAACAGCTCTAAGGATGTAAAAACCTATTACTGCATAATAAAAGGCTTCTGGCCAGTGAGTCTTAGAATAGATAAAAATGAAGCAATAATTAGCAGGATTTTAAATATCTCCTTAAAATATAGCACAAAGATTTTCCTCCCTCAGGAGGTCTATAACTAAAGAAGGACATAAAATTGGAGGAAATTCTAAGTTTCCAAGTCTCTGAGTGACAGTCTGAGTAATTTACCAGGTTTCTGGGAAGAAAAAGAGGAACTGTCCAAATTTTCAGTCAATATTTATCTCTTGGGTTAATAAATCTTGCTCTGGACCTCAGCAGAAGTCGATACGTCCTGATTATTGCATGCAGGTGCCTCCTGGGCCTTTCTATTTGCACGGAGTCATCATTGAACCAGTCACCAGCTTCCCACCAGCGCCTCCCTTAGGTCATGGGTGTGGACTGAAGAGTCACTCACATTTCAAAGGTGGCACAGGCTGCCAATAACTGGGGTCTCAGCTCTGCGCTTATTTGAGTCATTAATTCTGATGTTTGCTGTTGCACTTTAGGCCTTGGGGGTGGTGTTCAGAGGTAAAGTGGGGCTGAGGTATTCTTGTGAAAACTTTGAAGACTGCAGAAGAGGCAGTGGCATGAGAGGAGGATGCAGAGGAGAAGAAAATGCATGGAATTTAGAGAGAGAACCTGACACTGGGTCCTGTTTATGCCACGGGATAGCTGTGAATTAATCATGCAGTTTCTTTGTACTTCAGCTGTTGCTTCTGCTAGAGAGGGCTGATGCCAAACTGAAAAGGTTGTTGTGGAAATTAAACAGATCGCAAGAATGGAGGCGATTTGTCATCCAAAAAATACAGGGCATTGCCGACTGGAGCCTAAGAAAAACGAGACTTTAAATCAGTCCCATGGTGAACCCTTTGGAGGGAAAAGTAAAGCAGACCCTCTTTTCCATCTCTTTAGAAAAAAATAGATTACAAAATTTTATCAAAGACATGTTTACCAGCAAGGGACATGATATTTAGAGAAAAAATTTACAATGGGCTGAGGAAGTATGGATTTCTTTCTTATTTATCCCTTTCCTGTCACTTTAACTGCTGCTGCTGGAAGCCAGACATTTTGGTCCAAGAGATGATTGAGGCCAACGATTTCTTCCTTTCACTTTCCTCAAAGCAAGTTGTTTGCTTAAGAACTGCTGTGATCCTTCTGTCTCTGAAGCTCTGTTTGGTGTGTCAGGTTGACTTGAGGAATCTAGTTGTGCCATGGCAGAGAGAAAACAGAAACGCAATGGTTAAGCCCAGCCAGGGCATTCCAGGGAAACGCTGCCATTTGCTAGGAGATATTAAGCACAACACTGGCTTGTCCTCCATTGCACGGCCAGAATGATGGGCTTTACGTCTTTCTCATTTCAAACGGCTGCAATGACAAAAAGTTAGGGATGTAAACAGATGGACTAAACAATGAAGCTCAGTGTGTGCTTTTTCATTTTAACCCAGATGTGTTTAAAATGTACAAGCCTTTCCTTCAGTTCTACCATTTTGTATTTCAAGAATTAGATGTCAACTAACAGGCACAGATTGGAGTGATAAAGCCTCTTCCCAGCATCACCAGGGACTCACTGGATGACCCTGTGTGATGGATCTTCTTCCCAGCATACACAGGAACTCACCGGATAACTCTAGTGGTCTTTTTATCTTTAAGTAACTGCATTTCCCAGGGGTAGTATTTAATCATATTCCCCATCAAGCTTACCCCAATATAAAGATGCTTCAAAGTTAGTTATTTCCCAGACTTAAAAGTACTCTGCACTTCTCTGCTGAAAAGCATGTGTACGAGTGTCAGACTTTAAACAGTCCTGTGAGCAAACTTTGTGGTTACATTGGTGAGTGAAACCCTGGTAAGAACAATTTATTTATTTACTTATTGCATCTCAATGGTTCCTCTATGGTTTATTTCATTTAAAAAAATATTTAAACACTTTTAAGACTAAATTATCTCATTGATTTGTGGTATTGCAAAAATTAGAAACAAAAATTTTAAAATGTAATTTTTTTTAAATTCAAAATTTTAGTTCCCAGATAAAACTATGCTTTTTTCCCCCCACTTTTCTTTAGTTTATTGTATTTTCTAAAGTTTTAAAGATAACACATCCTCTTTATATAATGCAAATAGTACTAATGTACTGGTTTGTCTAGTAATATTACTAGGTACTGGTAATTATAAAAAGCTTATAATCTTTTCTTTCCCACATTACTGAGGTAATCAATATAAGCAGTTTGGCAAAAATCATTTGGCACTTTTCCTCATACTCAAACAAACGTGATAATTGTAGATGTTGTCAAGCAAAAATTGAATCATACTATAACCATTATTCTGAAATTTCATATATTTTGTTCTATTACAGCTAAATTTACTTATATACATTATAAATGTACATCTATAAGGATACAGAAATGAATATGAACATATTCAATTCAATTTTTTGCAATAGTAGCATATATTTGATTATATGAGTGTACACTATTTTTGTAGTGACTTAAAACAAAAAATACTTATCTCATAGTTCTGTGTGTCAAGAATCTGGGAGAAGCTTAGCTGGGAGTTTCTAGCTTCGGGTCTCTCAGGAGGCTGCAGGTAAGGTGCTGACTGGCTGCCATCATTTGAAGGCTAGACCAGAACTGGAGTATCAGCTCCCAAGATGGCACACACACATGGCTGCTGGCTGGAGCCTTCAGTTCCTTTCTGCCTGCTGGAAAGAAACCTTTGTTTCTTGACATGTTGACCTCTACATAGGACTGCTTGTGTGTTCTCACAACATGGCAACCGGCTTCCCCAAGGATGCTTCTATAGTAAACAAGGTGAAAAAGTCAATGTTTCTTATGACCTAGTTTTGAAAATTTCACAGCATCATTTCCATAGTATAACTAAGGAATATCTAAGTTGTTTCTCCTTCTTCCCAATACAAAAATAAATAGATAATTTTAAGCACTGATATGAAGATTTTTTTCTTACTTAATATATGATAGTATACTTGGGCAGAGGCTAAACTATATAGGTCACACAATTTTGGGGGTGTGCTTATAAAACTATATTTCCTTTGGGAATGAATAAGAGTTTATTTCAAAAGACAAGTAAGAAGAATTCATTATTGATAAGCAATATCCTTTTATATTCTCAGTTATTGTGGTTTCTATTCACTAGAAAACAAAGCTTTCTTAAACTACCCTATCCACTTCCAGGTGCAAAACTTGCTAGAAAGCATTTCACTAAGTTTGAAAATATGTTTTGTTTTTAAGGGTATATATGAAAACCAGGGTAAGAATTGCTTCTGTGGAAGAAGATCTACCTTCCTGATAGTACTAAGTAGCATTTACTATGGTGCCAGGTAATCTGCTGAATACTTTGTTAACCTTATTTCATTCACATCTCTCAACAGTGTATATGTGTGAAACATTTTTCAAACAAGGACAATGAATCTTAGAAAGTGTAGCACTTACCAAAGTCTCACAGCTGGAATACAGAGCCAGTGGAATACAGACCACATGGATCTGACTCCAGGCCCTGAACTGGTGGCCACTCCCCCATAATGCTTCTTGGTTTCAGTACCATGAAATGCACCTGACATTGAAAGCGCTGGAAGACACTTGTAATGTGCAATCATTGTTGGCAGTCTTTACTTTCGTAATAATTAAATGCTTCTTTATCTTCTGTTTTGCTTTGCAAAGCAGTGCGTCAATGTCAATATTTTCAAGGACAGATTTTGTGTGCAGGAAAAATTACTCAGAGATTTAGTTTAGCTAAAAATATATTTAATTTATTAAACTTAAAAATTTGAAAGCTTAGCTGTTCCATAATCTTGTATTTATAAGTCTAGCAAATTTAGCAATCACTTTTCTGAGGCCTTTGATTAATGTTTGGTTCCATTTACAAACTAGTTAATTAAACTCCTTTAAACATTTTAAACTAAATTTATAAATTAAATGTATTTGGTTTCTTATGTAGATACTTCAAATGTGTGATCTAAAAGCAAAATTTTCTAGAATATTAAAATGCCTCTAATGCTGTCAATAAATTGAACCTAGAAATATTGGTAAACTTGAATTTTCTTAGATGTTTTAATAATCTATAAACTAAATAAATATATAAACTAAATAGAATTGTGGATTAAATTCACAGGCCTAACTCAATTACTTATTTACACATTTTACATTTAATCACACATATTACTCATCCTCTTATAGACTACAATGTCTTAAATATTATAAATACCCAAAGTCAATCATGCTTTCTTAATATATACATATTCATACTATGTTTGATCCTCTTAAATATTTCTATAATTAAAACTCCCAAGTTAAGAAAACAATTATCTACTAAGGAAACAATGACATTAGCTTAAGCAGTGCTGGGGGATATTTTCTCAGATAGTTGACAGTGAATATCAAGAGTGGCCCAATAGAATATGGAGAGCCATATTCAAAGTCACTATTTCAAGGGCACCAAAACTTAAAGAAAATATGATCTCATAATTTAAGTATCCTTTCCTTTGATCTGCTTAAGAAATTCTGTTACCCTCACCTAGGTTGCTACTTTATTTGAACAGCTTTATATTTGTTTCCATCTTTTTTGGAAATCTTTTCACCTTGCTTACACTTTTCAACTTGAAAGAATCCTGAATTGTTCAGTATTCCTCCTGTCTTGTAACTACAGATGCTAAAACAAGAGCCAGTTCAATCTCTCATGCCTTTTTCTGAAAGGGACCACAGCTATCAAACCATCCAGCCCACACACTCCATGTAGAGCAGTGGTTGTTAGGTGAAATAGTTCACACAAAATCCTTATCACAGTGCCTAGAACATAGCATGTGCTCAGTCAATACCAGACTCTGCTAGTGCTGCAGCTACTACTGTTGTTACCGAGAACTATTACAGAATGAAAACATTGTAAAAGTATCTAATTTTGGCTATAAACTATAAAGGTTTACTCCTAAGGTGTGTTCATGTTTTATTTATGGAAACATCTGTGAGGAAGTGTGTGTGTGTGTGTGTGTGTGTGTGTGTGTGTGTGTGTGTGTGTAGTTATGCTCCTCAAAGCAGAGGTATTAATTTAACTGGCCATAGTTAATGGTGGTCAAGGAATAACAGCAGAGGATGCCAGAAAGGAGAAGAAAAGTAGCCATAAACTACTGGAGATTCTTCAGGGAGGGAAATGATGACGCTAGGGATTCTAAATAGCCCATGGAGCTACTTTCCACTAGGGTGCAGTCTGACAGCACTGACTTTTTTAGAACAATCCATGAGTCAGTGGTCAGAACCCAGGATTCCTGGTCTAAGGGCCAACACAAAGGGAAGTGACAACAGCTGGCGTATAAGATCTAGTGCTGTAAGTTGGCTGGGACAGAGGAGATAAGTGCAGTGTCCAAGTCACAAAATGTCAGCACGCTCTTCCAGTTAGGAAGAGGGATAAGAATAAGAAGAGCATTCAACATGAATAATAACATTCATGGGATCACAGGCTGGCTCTTCACTAAGGCAGATGGCGCTTATAAGGTAATTAACTCTTTATTTTTCACAATAGTGTTACTTATTATTATGTCCTATACAACAAATAAGTAGTTTGGACATAAGAAGTCCCAAGGTTGGTTAATTCAGAGATGCAACAAAAGCCATTGCTCAGGTGTTTTCCAACTTTTTCTCATCCACTGCTGGCCTTTGTTTTCAGACTTGTCTCTCATTGTCTCCTGATAGTTACTGAACCAATAAGAGTCCCAAGCAAAATACATGATCCCTAAATTAGGGTAACCAAGATTATTCACAAAAGTGTGGGCATGGTATAGGAAGCCACAAGAGACGGTGCTGTTCCCAAGGGATCTGTGACAGCAGGACAATGGCCACTGTTCCTAAACATGAGGAGGTAAGAGGAGGGTGCAGCCACTCGAAGTGGAAGAGAGGAGGCACATAGAAACACCATCTGGGAAGAGCTACGACCTTCAGTGCAAGGACACAGCCGCCCCCTGAGGTCTCTGCAGGGAGGGTGGTAGAGGAGCACTCCTTCTCTCACGATCCTTTATTCCTCCAGTCCCTGCCAGAGCCCCTCCCTGGCTAAACACAATGAAAAGTCAGAGAAGAAGGGAGCCCTTTAACTTGTCCATGCAGGTTGGCCCCTAAGAGAGCAACATGCAGTAGGGAGGGGACGGCATCTGCGGGATGATACAGAGGATGTCCAGCATGTCCTTCAGAGCTGTCATGCTTGAGGCATCCTCCCTTCTCACAACCACTTCGAGGGACAGGTGTGCCACCTTCTTATTATTTTAGAGAGAATAAACGCTTTCTCAGAAGCTTCCTAGAAGGTATTCCTATGGAGTTCCTTGTCTGGATTTGTGTTATATGTCCATATTCTAAATGCAAGGCAGCCTGGGAAAATTGGCATTAGTTGTTTTGATGGGAGTGAGGGAATATGAAGAAATCACTGGTCGTGTTGAATGTTGCAAGGGTATGGAGCAACCAGAGCTCTCGTAAACCACAGGAACATGAGATAATTCAACCGCTCTAGAAAATGGACATTTCGTAAAAAGCTAAATATACAGCTACCACACAATCTATTTACTCCACTTGGTATAATTTACCCAGTAGCAATGGAAGCATATGTTAGCACAAAGACTTATAGTCCAGTATCCTTATTTATGATAACTCCAAATTGGAAACATCCAAATGTTTCTCAGTAGGTGATTGGATACACAAATTATGGTATATTCACACAATGAAATACAACTCTGCAACAAAAAGACTGAGCTATGGATACATGCAATAACATGGATGAATCTCAAGATAACAATGTTGACTGAAAGAAGACAGACAAAGAATATAAACTGTGTGAATCTATATAACATAAAACTCGAGAAAATGCAAACTTGTCTGTAGTGATGAAAAACATATCAGTGGTTTACTAGAGGATAGAAATGAGGAAGACATGGGTGAGGGATACACAAAGGGGCACAAGGAAATTTTGAGATTGATGGATATGTTTATCATCTTGTGATGGTTTCACAGGTCTAGAGATATGCCAAAATAGATCAAGTTGTACACTTGAGATACATTAAAGTGTGTACATTACAATAAATATGTACAGTTGATTATGTGTCAATTATACCTCAACAATTTTTTGAGGTATAATTTTTTAAAAATAAAGTCGAATAAAGAAAAATCTAAAAACAAATACTTAGAAATTTTAAAATTATAACTTTGTGTAAGCTAAGGTGTTTATTCCTGGTTGTCATAAATCTCAATTCAACTGGTATCTGAGTAGTAAAGTCAGAGTTTCTTTGCTGGAGGATTCTCAGTCAGAGGCTGTGAACCTCTGGCTTCAGGCCAGCCAGAGATCTGGAAACCAAGTCTGAATGCTGTCACAGGGACAGGGCATGGCATATATACAGGAAAAATGATGTCTTATTTATTTTTTCTTTTCTTTCTTTCTTTCAAAATTACATATGCAAGTAGCTTCTGTGGCAACTCTAATCTGAGCATTAGGGGTTCTAGAGTGGTGGTTTATATGTATCTTTTTCTCTTATTTTGTATCTTGTTTTCCTTTTTACTACTTTCCAGAAGTTATTCTCGTCTTTATCTTTCATCTCTTCTGTTGGGTTTTTATTTTTTCCCTTATAATTCTGATTTCCATAGGCTCATTTTTCTCTTTGATTCTTCCTCAAATAAAGGAATTCCTTGTTCTTGTTTCTAGTAGCAGTAGTTTCCTTATATTGCTAATGATATTATAATGATGTCTTTTCCTCTTCATCTTATCTCCTTTTATCATTTCTGTTTTCTCCAAGTATTTTTTTTTTTTTTTTGGACAATTTGTTTTGGGATCTACTCTTCTCTATACTTCTCCACTGCTTTATCCTTGATAGCTCATATTTAAAAATTACTGCTTAAAATCGCTGATTGGAATTTCATGGCATGAGATTAGCTGACTGAAGTATTTGCTGCAGGGGATCTGGCAAGACCATTTATTTAAAGAATCTCAAATGCCGTGTCTTTTTTGTCTTTTGGGGCAGCCTGATTTCCCAGGGGAGGATTCCCTCTCTCAGGTGAAGGCCTGGCTGCCTGCATTCTGGGGTCACAAAAGAAATTAGGTCCCAGATTTTAGGAGTCATACGCAAGTATTCATATATGCTTTCTTTCTTCTTCTTTTTTTAAAGTTTATTTTAGATTCAGGGGACACACTGGTATATGCATGTGTTATGATGGAGATTGGGTTTTCAGTTTACTCATTGCTCAAGTGAGACTAAAACACAATGCTATAAACATCCTAGAAGAAAACCTAGGGAAAAAACTCTTCTTGACATCGACCTAGGCAAATAATTTATGATGAAGACCCCAAAAGTAATTTAAACAAAAACAAAAATAGACAATGGAAATTAATTAAAGAAAAAAATCTCTACACAAAGAAATAATCAACAAAGTGAACTGAAAACCTACAGAATAGGAGAAAAACATTTGCAAATTATGTCTCTGATAAAACTAATATCCAGAATATACAAGGAGCTGAAACAACTTGACAAACAGACAACCCCATTAACAACTGAGCAAAAAATATGAACAGACACTTCTCAAAACAAAAAAAAATCAAGTTGCCAACAGACACATGAGAAACTACTCAATCTCACTAATCATTAGAGAAATGCAAATTAAAACCACCCTGAAATATCATCTTCCACCAGTCAGAATGAATATTATTCAAAAGTCAGAAAACAACAAATGTTGGCATGGATGTGTAGAAAATGGAACGTTTGTATCTTGCTAGTGGGAATTTATCTCTGTGGAAAACACCACGGAGATATCTCAAGGAACTAAAAATCAAGCTATGATTTAACTCAACTACTTGATATCTACCCAAAGGAAAAGAAATTATTATATAAAAAAGACACTTTCACTCATGTGTTTATTGCAGCACTATTCACAATAGCAAAGGCATAGGACCAACCTAAGTAGTGTCCATTAATGGTTGTTAAAGAAAACATCACACACACACACACACACACACACACACTAACTATATGCAACCATAAAAAAAATGAAATCATGTCCTGTTTGGCAACATGGATGAAGCTGAAAGCCATTATCCTAAGTGAACTAACTCAAAAGCAGAAAATCTTTTTGTCTTTTTTACCAGGGGGGGGAGCACAAATGTAGCCTAGTCCCCCACCATCACAAATTACACAGTCTCGTTTCCCACATTTGGGGAAATCGCAGGGCTTAGCAGATTAGGAAGGCAACGACTAAGCCTCACTCTGGGAAAACCACTTCTGTGACCATGTTGTCTCCCTGGCAGGGTAAGTGTTGCATATGTTTTCTGTTTTCAGTATAGAGAACCCCTAGCCTCCACTCCCTGCATGGAGACCTCCAGAAAATAGAACTCTAGTCTTTCATTGCATGGAGAGAGGTGTAGATGCCTACCTGTGTGAGGCTGGGAAGGGGCTGACTACTAGACTTTAAATCAACCCTCCTTATCAGTCTCCGGTCCCTTCTTTATTCCTAGAGGGGTTGAACTTTTTGAAGATTCTGCAACACAAACCATGTTGGACTTTAGCTTTCTCTGCTGCTGGTTTATGATTTCATGTGTTTTTTTTGTTTTTTTGTTTTTTTTCAGGTCTGCATGCTCTTTTACCAGTTGTTCATTTTTTTCCCACCTTCTAAAATGTTGCTGTTGTCTCCTCTCCAAATCATCTCTTACTTGGGTTTATGCCTTAAGCAATGCATTTTCTGATTACTAGATGTACTTTCAGAAGCAAGTGATATTAGCTTTGTGAATTTCCAGAAGTCTGAGACAATGACTTTTTACATCTGCAGGCATGGTGCTAACTCGCCTCCTGTGGTTCTTACTGTGGTAGAAGCCCTGTCAGTACACATCCATGGCAGACTGTGACCAGCTGGACAGGAGAACAAGGGGCAAGCTTGAGTGACTCCTGCTAGCATTTTACTATAAGATGAAGGGTCTGGATTACATCCTTTTCTGGTCTGTATATGCAGAATATTACATGAGACAAAGGGAAAGATTATACACTCTAGTAATAATTAAAAGTAGTAAAACATCAAAGTAAAATAAAGTTTATCTGTTTTTGTAGAAAATCCATATATAAGCCAGGCTCGGTGGCTCAGCCTGTAATCCCGTGATTTGGGAGGCTAAGGTGAGTGGATTGCCTGAGCCTGTGGGTTTGAGATCTGCCTGGGCAACTTGGCAAGACCTCATCTCTACAATAAATCAGAAAATTAGCTAGGTGTGGTAGTGCGCGCCTGTAGTTCCAACTACTTGGAAAGCTGAGGCAGAAGGATTGCCGGAGCCCAGCAGGTTGAGGCTGCGGTGGTCGGGAGCGGTCACTGCACTCCAGTCTGGGCAACAGAGTGAGACTCCACCTCAAAAAATAAAAAATAAAAAAAATAAAATCCATATATATTTATTTTCTACAAAAACATATATTAGAATTTTTCTATGAATTATATATTGTGTGTGTGTGTGTGTGTGTGTGTGTGTGTGTGTGTGTATGGATTTTCTACAAAATTGATAGATAATTGTCTAGTGGGTTTGGTAAGATTAAGGATAGGGTTTTATGTGGCGTATCCCAGAACCAGCCTCTAGCACATTCTTGCTCTATGTACTTTCCCATGTTTATGGTGAAACCACAGACATTTTGGTATATGAATCTGAATGAATATCTACAAAGGAGGACCCCCCCAAAAAAACACAGAATTATCTTTTGAGGAGTGAACCCCTTGTAGTACACTTGGAATTTGCTCCTCCAGATCTAACGGTCAACCTAAGTTTTTATCTGGAAGTCTTGAAAAGATTGCATCATGATTTGTGGAAGAAATGTCCTGAGGTGTGTCAAACAGGTTACTGGTTCTTCCACCTTGACAATGCACTTGCCCATACTACAGAGTGTTCAGCAGTTTTTGAGCAAAAATGACATGACCCCCATGCCTCACCCTCCTTATTCACCACATCTCACCCCAAGCAACATCCATTTGTTTCCCCGGTTGTAAAAATTTCTCAAAAGGATATGAAAGAGGTGGAACAAAAACTGGCAGAAGTATTAAAAAAAAACATCAAAATTGACAGGTTCAAAAACCATTTGACAAATGGGAAAGCATCTTGATTGGTGTATTGCATCAAACAAAATGTACATTGAAAGAGACTGAAGCCGGGCTCGGTGGCTCAGCCTGTAATCCCGCGCCTTTGGGAGGCTGAGGTGAGTGAATTGCCTGAGCCCGCGGGTTCGAGACCCGCCTGGGCAGTGAGACCTCATCTCTACAATAAATCAAAAAATCAGCTGGGTGTGGTGGCGCATGCCTGTAATTCCAGCTACTCGGAAGGCTGAGGCGGAAGGATCACTGGAGCCCAGCAGGCCGAGGCTGCGGTGGCCGGGAGCAGCCACTGCACTCCAGTCTGGACGACAGAGTGAGACTCCAACTCAAAAAAAAAAAAAAAAAAAAAGAAAGAGACTGAAATTTAAACAAGTAAAAAAAAATACATAAATTTTTTATAAATAAATTATGGGTTTTTAGGGTCACCCACATATAGTAGTATCAATATATTGTTACATGATTAGATGGTTCTTTAGTGCCACTGGGAACTATGTTATTATCATAGACCAATTTCCTTTTCTCTAAAGACTACAAATTCTAAAACGTAATTCAATGGATCAATGTCTCTGGCTAACCAGCATTTTGCCACATTTCCAGTGACTGTGGAATCATTGCAGCCTAATGACTGATTTGTCTTGCGATATGATTCATTGTGAAGTCCTTAAAGGCAATAAAGACAGTCAACAAAGACCTACCATTTACTACTGAGATGTCACTGGAGATTCTTAGTATTAAGAATTGTTGTGTGAATGTATACATATAAACCAAATGAGGTTGTTTATGAGAAACTTGTTCTGAAAGCTTTAGGCTGGTGCAGCTGGTGGAAAATGCACAAGTAGATGTAAATGTAATTCAACCATTAAAATTTCAAGCCATAAAAGCAAGAAAATTCACAGCTAAAGCAGGAAATAGGTTGTGCGGCACTTTATCCAGCCGTGCGGCACAATGGGGTG
>NW_007006083.1:62333-71207 GCF_000164805.1 Carlito syrichta
TGTGTGTGTGTGTGTGTGTGTGTGTGTGTGTGTGTGTATGGATTTTCTACAAAATTGATAGATAATTGTCTAGTGGGTTTGGTAAGATTAAGGATAGGGTTTTATGTGGCGTATCCCAGAACCAGCCTCTAGCACATTCTTGCTCTATGTACTTTCCCATGTTTATGGTGAAACCACAGACATTTTGGTATATGAATCTGAATGAATATCTACAAAGGAGGACCCCCCCAAAAAAACACAGAATTATCTTTTGAGGAGTGAACCCCTTGTAGTACACTTGGAATTTGCTCCTCCAGATCTAACGGTCAACCTAAGTTTTTATCTGGAAGTCTTGAAAAGATTGCATCATGATTTGTGGAAGAAATGTCCTGAGGTGTGTCAAACAGGTTACTGGTTCTTCCACCTTGACAATGCACTTGCCCATACTACAGAGTGTTCAGCAGTTTTTGAGCAAAAATGACATGACCCCCATGCCTCACCCTCCTTATTCACCACATCTCACCCCAAGCAACATCCATTTGTTTCCCCGGTTGTAAAAATTTCTCAAAAGGATATGAAAGAGGTGGAACAAAAACTGGCAGAAGTATTAAAAAAAAACATCAAAATTGACAGGTTCAAAAACCATTTGACAAATGGGAAAGCATCTTGATTGGTGTATTGCATCAAACAAAATGTACATTGAAAGAGACTGAAATTTAAACAAGTAAAAAAAAATACATAAATTTTTTATAAATAAATTATGGGTTTTTAGGGTCACCCACATATAGTAGTATCAATATATTGTTACATGATTAGATGGTTCTTTAGTGCCACTGGGAACTATGTTATTATCATAGACCAATTTCCTTTTCTCTAAAGACTACAAATTCTAAAACGTAATTCAATGGATCAATGTCTCTGGCTAACCAGCATTTTGCCACATTTCCAGTGACTGTGGAATCATTGCAGCCTAATGACTGATTTGTCTTGCGATATGATTCATTGTGAAGTCCTTAAAGGCAATAAAGACAGTCAACAAAGACCTACCATTTACTACTGAGATGTCACTGGAGATTCTTAGTATTAAGAATTGTTGTGTGAATGTATACATATAAACCAAATGAGGTTGTTTATGAGAAACTTGTTCTGAAAGCTTTAGGCTGGTGCAGCTGGTGGAAAATGCACAAGTAGATGTAAATGTAATTCAACCATTAAAATTTCAAGCCATAAAAGCAAGAAAATTCACAGCTAAAGCAGGAAATAGGTTGTGCGGCACTTTATCCAGCCGTGCGGCACAATGGGGTGCACTAAGGGACTGGAGACACCCCATAGTGTGAGGCGTTCAAGGCATTGCTCGTGTTTCATCCCTAACAGATTTCTGAGCATTTACGGACTTGCCTATTCCTTGTAAAGTGCAATGTTTCAGAAGGTGAGTGGAAAGGAAAGAAACTTGCTTCATTTTTTACTATGAAGCTGGAGATGGAAATAGAAGGGTGGGTTCATATTACCCAAAAGCATCTTGGCTACTAATTGGACACCTCAGTGTCCTGGCTCAATAATCATCATGATTCTCCACATTCATGATGCCTCTTTGCAGACCTCAGTTCAGGATGCAGATTTAGTGTAGCCCAGCACACTCTGTTCAGCTTGGATGTACAGGTTGGATTTTTTTTTTAATCAATGTGAGGGCTATTTGGAACAATATAAATTGTTTCCCATTTCTACTTCTCTCAACTATGAAAAATAAAATCTCTACTTGGCTTTCTGTGAGTGACTGGTTGGTGATGAATAGAAAATCTCATAAATGACCTAGTCCTACTCAGCTAGCATATACTTTGTGGTTTTAAAAGAACCTCATTTCAAATATGCATTTTAAAAAGGTCTTCATCTTTTAAAATGATATGCTGTTTAGGTTATCTAGTACATATAATAGCTTACCTGGAGGAGAGTGTCAGTTTAGCAATGGACAGCCTAGAGATTCGTCTTTCCTTTGCCTGAAAACCTAAGACTGCCAAGAGGACATAGCACTTCTGCTTGAGGATGTGTGTGAACTACATTCTAGAGGAAAAAGTGCTGAATGTCTTTTCTGTTCTTTTTTTCTTTCAAACAAAATTTAATCATGCAATTTGTGTATTCCACACTTTAGTTTGAAATTCATCAGGATAAGAAGGCCAAAGGACAGCAAGAAGGATGGTTGACATCTTGAATGACGGACCAGGCATGTTATTGATGTTATATGAGCAGTCACATTTTTCATAAGCCAAGGAGCCTGCACTGGCCACCACCATGCCATAAACAACATGTGGCTATATGCATTTAAGGGCTTAAAAATGACTCCACCCCTATCATCTACACCAAAAGGAAAATGTTTATGATAATACACATATTGGCTTCTGCTTTCCAGTCAATAACAAGATTTATTGTCCCACTCTTCAGTCAATTTTAACCTCTTTGGGTCAACAAATCTTGATATTGATCTCAACAGGAGTCAATACCTGCTTATTACTTATCTCCACATTAATACGCCTACCAACAATTCTTATGGGCATTCCCTTGACAGAACAAAGTGAATACTGACTGTCTACTTTCTATATAAGATGCATTTCTGTGGACTTCATATATAATGTCACTTTTATAAGCCTAAATTCAGACCTTGTCATAAAACTAAATAAGGAAAAAGATAAATGGTTTCCAATATCTGTAATTATGTACTAGACAGAGGTTTAGTGTTCTCTTATCATTTCTTAAATAATAAAATGATGATCTCTTATATTAATTATTCCCTAGTCATTTCTTACATCAAAGATAATTAGACAGCATGATATTTTTCATTCATCAAAGAAAGAACACGGGAAATATTTTTAATAGTGAGACCTTAATGTGGTATAAAAATGTTAAAATTCTATGGTATTTCAATTGCTTTTGAGAACAAGAAAAACAGATTTGTCACACATTTCAGCAATTACCCAAATATCTGCAACTTCAAACATCTAAATGCTGAGATATTTGTGGTGTATAACTTCTACCCTAGTTGAAGATAGTCTAGGTCAGATAACTAAGCGACTTTCAGAAAGGGAGTTCTGTTTGTTTGTTTGTTTGTTTGCTTGGCAACTGAAAAGAAATGAAGATCAAGGAAGCTGCCTTGCCTGGAGTTTTTAATGAATGTGAGACAAGTCCTACCAAAGGCAATTATTAAACCATCCCCCAAAGTTGTTTGTTCCTCTTACGAATGCAGTGCTGGTTCCATAAGACCTCCAGGTGTAAAACAGCATCATCAGCTTTCTTGCCAGCTTCACCTGTTGAAATATTAAAAAGAAAAAACAAAAAAACAAAAAAACACCGATATGTACAAACCCAGGGGCAGACAAAGCAAAATACACTCCAGGCTGTCAGAAATTAATTTTTCAAATTCAATAAATAAACCTTCGTTGCATACCTGTGTTAAAATGCTTAATATTAAAGTTCAGGAAATACTTATCTTTTGTGCTGCTCTTGAAATATGTTGCCTTCTCTCGATTGACTCACACACACCATAAAGTCCACATTTAAAACTTATGTCTTGCTGCAGGTGAAATGCCAATAAATAATAACAAAAAGGGAAGAAAGGAGAGATGAATGGAGCCAGGCAACGCAGATCGCTTTATCACCAGCCTGACATTGCTGCTGCACTGCCCTTTCGATTTTCCAGGTAACATAATTGTGAATAAATTTGAAGAAACTGAAAATGGGACATTAAGAGGAAAAAGAACACTTAAGAACATAGATTTGTGTTAAATCCAAACATGCATAAGCTTTTGTAATAGTTATAAATGTTTTCCTAGAAGATATGAAAGCACATCCTTTCAATAGCCACCATGTCGTTAAGCAATTTTTGCAGACTTTGTGTAAGAGAGTCAATTTTTAAAAATTGTGTCACCAATTTCATATTGTGCTTCTTGAATAAATTAATTAGTTTGCCTATAAGTCTTAGTTTCTATTGGCCAAAATAACTTGCTCAAAAATGAAAAATGCAGTAGGGAGAAGAAAATGAAGCCTGTTGTTTTACTGACTCCAAACTCTTTGAACACTTAATTTAATCACTTAGATTGTGAGTTCAGGTCCAACTCTAAGGTCATCTTTCAGATTCAGTCCTTAATTCTTTCTCCCTTAGCTCCTTGTAAATCAGAAAGAAATAGGATCACGTGCCCTCTTGCAAGGCTGGACATACAAAAAGACTATGTGACCAGGACAGCGGTGAAATGGCTATATCATATGGTGTTTTCAAGGCTGATTTGTTATGGACTTTAGGAAAGGTGTAAAAGAGAAATTGTTTTTTGGCTCAACACTACTGTTTTCTTGGTGGATAATTCTTTGTTAGAAGAGCAAGATGCTGTCCTGGGCACTGCAGGATGTTAAGCAGCCTCCTGGTCTCTGCCCACAAAATGCCAGTAGTACCTCCTCCCAGTGGTGACAACCAAAAACGTCTCCTGAGATTGCCAAGTGTCTTATTGGGGACAGGACTGTCATGCCAAGATAAAGTATTGCAATATATGTAGGTGAGTTGTCAAGAAATATTGCAAAATTGCCTATTGCTATAATTGCTATAATCATGACAGACTGGCTAAACTGAGATAGCAATTGTCAATTTCTGTAGAGAAAAAAAAATCCAAACAAATAAACAATTGCTGAATCATACCTCCAGATTTACTTGTTATACTTATGAATTGAGTCCTAGTTCCATAAAACCTCTGGGTGTCAAACAGAATTATTAGTCTTCTACTAAGTGAAAACAGAATTGCAGCCCTTAAAAGTCAAGTCTGCAAATCCATGTACAATTTGAGAATTTTCAAGCTAGAAGGAAACTTGGAGAATATCAATACAAGCGTAATCTTTTTACAGATTGACCCCAAATCTAGCCAGGTTATGTGACTTGCCCAATATCGCATAACTAGTTAGGGGCAGAGATGAGATAAGAATCCATATCTAGATTCTTTCCTCTATGTCAAAGTACAGGTCTATTTACTATGGAGGTGACACGTTACACACTGCACGTTTTCCAGTTCTATTTGCATATGTAAATTTAAAGCATGGCAATAGCATAGGCAAAATTTGCTTCAAAATTTTAAGGACAAGACCTTATGGTTTTGATTATTATCTTAGTTAATACTTTTCTTAGACTTGAACTTATTTTAGTATTAGGCATATTCAACTTAATATCCATTTTAAAGCATCTTGTCACTTTCTTTTAGAGGATGTTGTCATCGTGATAAAAGATTATTAGATATTTTCACTTAAATCTTTTAAAATCTCCTAAAATTTATTACTCCCTCAAATTTCCTTCCAGTTTTTCCCAAATCTAGGACTCTCCTAGTTTAAAAGCTCACATTGCCTTTTATTATTTTTTTTTCTGAGCACATAGTGTTTAAACAATTTCTATGTTCATTGATTCCTTTTCTTCATAACAGTTTTGAGAAGCAATTTCTTCTTTTCATATTGATTGCCATCATACTGTAGATATCCATATCAGTATGTATCTAGACTAATAAGTCAGATTAAATTTATTTCATCATATTTAGTCTTGTCTCCATCTAAGACCCAACTCATTTTGCATGTCACAATCTGAGAATTCTTACTAAAATATTTATGTCATGAATCTACCAACAAATAAAATATTTATGGAACATTTCCTGGGTCAAGGCTGTTGCTTCTGCCTAGGCACAACGGATGAGTAGAAGTGGTGAGACCGTTATGGGCAGAGGAAGATTTATAGCCAAAAAAGTTTTAAACACGGTTTCTGCTTCTACAAGTTTATATTTCATCTGAAATGCATGTCGTGGTAAACGAAATGCTTAATGCAAGAGCACACATACATGCAAATACGCAAATACAGAAACTTGACATTTGCCATTTCAAATTCCTGAGATGATTTATCCTATCTGATTTCCGGTTCAAAGATGAATCCCAGTGATAGCTTGAAAAGAAATAACTGTACACATGTATTAACCTTTATAATCTTATTTGTGATAATCTAAACACTTTTTCTTCTCCATGTTGTTTGTTACAGATACCAGTTTGCAGCAGCAACTGACGTCAGCATCTGCTCTTTCCTAGGTTTCAGAAACCATCATATCACATGCTCAGGCAGACCAATGAACACAGATCTAAGGTCATTTTGAGGGGAACCTTCCAGCCATGCAGAAACTTTTGACCCAGACCAATATTTAGTCTGGGCTATTTATTCACAAGTCACCTCTCTATTCCTGTCCCATCTTCTGGGTCTCCAATATTTTTTTTTTTTTTTTGGTCTTCCTATTAGAGATGGAACCCAGTTCCTTAAATGCAGGGTAGTAGTAGGACAGAAAGATGGGAGACTGAGATTCTGACTGCCTCTCAGAGTTGCCTCCATTTGGCCTAAGCTTTGGGTGGTGAAATAGATACAGTGTTTCTGTGTAATAAGTATTCTTTGAGTTAAAGGCATACATTCCTTTATTTACAAGGTGGTTGGGATTGTCACTTCTGTGTGCAAGACATATTTTTCTTTTCCAGTTTCCCATCTCAGCTTTTCTAGGAACATCTGCCCCGGCATCCGCATCTTTATCATGGGATCAACTATTTTATACAATACAACTCTGCCCCTGGTTCATAGGTGACTGCTACGAAGTTCGATCCTGAGTCAGGTCAGGTCACTAAACTCCTTCTCTGAAATTTTGAGTTTTAGAGTGGGAGCTTTGGCGCTCTCTCCTGTAACTAGAGATGTTACATGTAAATTAATCTGAGAACTTTTCAGGTTAATTTTATGTCACAGAATGGAATCAACTGGTTTATACAAAGAGAAAGACAAAATAAAACAAATGAATAAAAAAGTATATTGACTGAAAGTAAAGAGAAGCTGACACTCTTTTGTTCCTTGGTAGTTCTGGTAGTTCCTGAACCAGCTGCAGCACCAACAGTTGCACAGCTTAGAATTTCCTTGGAGTCTGTGGGATAGCTCATTATTCTCTCAATAAATTATCCTATTTCTATAAGCTTTTTGACCTGAATTCCTGCCTTCTATAATTGAATGAACACATTCTGCCTTCTCTGCAAGTCTATTGAAAATAGCAGTCATAGTTTTGAGTAGAAACAGGTCTAATGGCCATGCACGGTAATATACCACAGCTGTGTGCATACACTTACATGGCGCACAGATGCTAGAAACTAGGCCCATGGAAGCTTAGATCATACCTTAGAAGAAATAAAGGCCACACACATCAGAATCACTAGAAAGAAGCAAATTGGAGTTTACCATGTCATCATCTGGTTCAGAAGTTTTGCTTGTATGCCATCTTCCTTGGAGTGCAAACTTGAGTCTGGGCTTCAAGGCCTCTTGCCAGCAGCCCTGAGACACTTGTGGAGGGACCCGTCATCACTGACGCAATTCAACACAATTTCTCCAGCTCGTTCTAACCAAAGTTCTTTCACCATTCTTCCTGCCTGTGAGGCCCTGTGTCCTCCCCTGTGCCCAATGAAAGTGTTCCTGTTCTTCAAAGCCACATTTAGTTTCTTTCTTCCTTTTTTTTTTTTTGAGTTAGAGTCTCACTCTGTTGCCCAGACTGGAGTGCAGTGGCCGCTCCCAGCCACCACAGCCTCAACCTGGTGGCCTCCAGCGATCCTTCCACCTCAGCCTTCCAAGTAGCTGGAACTACAGGCATGCACTACCATGCCCGGCTGATTTTTGATTTATTGTAGAGATGAGGTCTCGCTGCCCAGGCGGGTCTCGAACCCGCAGGCTCAGGCAATCCACTCACCTCAGCCTCCCAAAGGCGCGGGATTACAGGCTGAGCCACCGAGCCTGGCTCACATTTAATTTCTAATTTCTGAGTTCGTGAGCCCACAGAGAGCTCTCCATTCTCTAAAAGTATTGGAGCTCTTGTTATTTTAAGTATTTCCTCAACACCTACTATTTGTACCACATATAGTAAATCAACTATTTTGGAGGTCTTAGTTTTAATTTCTGATGAGAGATTGTGCCTAAACTCTTTAAGGGCAGAGAGCATGCTTTTCACTACACCCTCTCCCTTCCCGGAATCCACTGAAAGTAAGCATTTGGTAGGGTGTATTTTATTTGAATTTACACACAAGAGTAAAATACATCATATTCCCTAAGGGAACCAATTATAAATTATGTTTAAAGGAGCATTAAAAAGCTAAATTAAAAGGCTCACATTGGCAGAAGATAAAAAAGGCTAACCACCAGCTACTAATGATATAGGGATATGTGATAATGAAAGACAGATATAAATCTTAGAAGAAAAGAGCTTGTGAGTAAATTGAAAAGGAATGGTGGTTAAAGAGAAGGAAAAAGCCAAACCCTACTTAATGTATATATTTTTCTTAAATCAAGTAAAGTCTGTGTATCCCCTCCACATCTAGACTGCAAACTCCATGAGGCCCATCATCCTGCCAGTTTTGCTCATCATGGTAATGCCAGTACCAGGCTTTCAGTCTAGTATTCAGGAAACATTTCCGGATGGGTGAACCACTGTTGCATAGCCAGAATGTATTTTGCAGTGAGTATGCCTATAGAGGTCACACTCAATTGCAGTGCAGTGCAGAATTGGCTTAATTCCTATAGTGGCAAATAGAGACTGACTGATGGAAGTAAAATATTAGAAACACTATTGATGAAATTTGTGCAGAAGGACAGCTTCTGTGCCGTGAAGACTAGGTTCACTTCAGTTGCAGAAGGGACTGAGAGCTGTCCTGAACAAAGGAACTGTAGTAGAAAACAAGCAGCTAAACCAACATGGAGAAGCAAGGGACTAGCCCAGCACAGATGAGCAGGGGACAGAGTGACCCATGTGAAGAGCAAATGAAGAGGGGATTCAGCCGGGCTCGGTGGCTCAGCCTGTAATCCCGCGCCTTTGGGAGGCTGAG